>NC_044032.1:228773579-228977957 GCF_901765095.1 Microcaecilia unicolor | reverse complement strand
ACTCAAATCCGGAAGTTTTGAAAAGTAGATTGTCTACTGCTGTACTGTAAGTCAGTGCGTAGCGAGGGCTAATGGCACCTGGGCGGGTCACCGTTGCGCACCCCCCCCCCCCGGGTGCAGCACGGCGTGACCCCCCCCCCCCCCTCTGCGGCGCAACCCCCCCCCGGACCGCATTCTTACCTGCGGGAGGGCCGATCTGCCCCGAGTGCACGTCACTCGGAGCTGCGTCGGCCCCGCTGGTTCCCTGAGGGAGCAGGGAACCAGCGGGGCCAGCACCCCCCGAGCGCATGCACCCAGGGCGGACCGCCCCTCCCGCCCCCGCCTTCCTACGCCACTGCTGTAAGTCACTCACTGTTTGATGTGTGCTCATAAAAACTATAACTGAAAGGAAAATCCACCTCCATTAGTGCTTTCTTGTTATACGCACAACCATGAACAGTACAAACAATTGATCACTTAAAAATGTAAAAGGTGGAGGAAAATCCTTAGAGATTACTCAGCCAAGCAACCACTGCTCTCATTCACCAGGAGCTAACTTGTTGCCATTTCAGTAAGTCAACTTTAATCAAAGCAGTTTTCAGACAGTGATTAAAGCTGACATACTTAAATAACAAGTTAGCTACTTGTGAATAAGAACAGTAAGCTGCTTGGCTGAGTAATCTCTGAGGCTTTCCCACCACCTTTTACATCTTTGAAGGGTCATTTTACAAAGCCGCGGTAAAAACTGTGGGTGCATCTGGGCATGCAGTCGGCCACTTTTTACCACGGCTGGGAAAAAAGCCAAATTTTAATGGGCTGGAAAATGGGTGTGCACAAAAGTTAAAACTAGCACGTGCCTATTTACAGCCTGAGCCCTTATCGCCAGCCGTTGACTTAGTGGTAAGGGCTCATGCACTACACATATGGTAACCATGCAGCACACACCAACGTGGCCGCGTTGCCGATTACTGCCAGGAACGCGCCCCACAGTAGAAAACAGAAATATATTTTCTACTGCAAGATTTGGCACTTGCCAAACTTGGAATTACTGCCGGGTGCATGTGCTACCCTGGCGATACTGCCGATTTGGTGTGCTCTACCCGCTTTAGCCCTAACCGCGGTTTTGTAAAAGGGCTCATGAGTGAGCAGTTGTTTCCACTGTTCATGGTTGTGTTTAGAGTCAGTCTTAGGCATGAGCGATAGGAGCAGTCACACAGGACCTCATGCTCCCAGCGGTCCCATGGGCATCTCCGCTCCCTGCTTCAGCTGTCATTGCCATCTTCTGTTTAGAGAGCTGCACGGGAGCGGGGATGGCAGGATTCCCTGGAGTTGCACGGCGATTGAGCTTTGCCTTTCCTCCCTCAAGTCATTGCCCTCTCGCCACATACCCAAGCCACCCTGGTGGATTCTTCTGGGCAGGAAAGATCCCCAGTCTTTCCTGCCAGCTGGCTTCTGAGACTTCCAGCAACAGCCTTGCGAGACTTCCGAGTCTTGAGAGGCCATCGCTGGAAGTCTCGGCAGCTATTTTAAAGAAGATACAGCAGTGGGCAGGAAAGACTGGGATCTTTCCTGCCCCGAAAAATCCATTAGATCACCAGGGTGGCTTGAGGTATATGCCGGGAGGGCAGCCTGCGGCTCAGGGGAGGAGGTCTGGAATATGGGGGGGGGTACTATAAAAAAAAAGTTATCTGTTTCCCCTTCCTTGTGCAGCAGGATCCCTGTGCACTCAAAAGAAAGCAAGCAAACCTATGAGCTGCTGCATCCACGTTGTCTTTCTTTATTGTTGGTGGAATTTTTATTTAATCTCACTTAGATTTTCAAACATGCTGGCTTGTGCATTCGGATTGTACACACAGGAAATATAATAACAGAATAACTTTTATAGGTAAAGTAGTGATTTGTTATAAATCGTAATCAGTGTGTCATTTGGAAGGGCTTGTTTAAGGGACACCCTAGTACTGTTATATTCGTGTAGAAATTTTTTTCTTCTGGTAAAAGGGCCACTACACAGATATGTTATTTACTTATTTATGGCATTTATATCCTACCTTAAACATTAATTAGGTTGAAATCTGGGAGCATTTAAAATCTTTTTTTATTTCCTGTGCCTACATCAAAAGAAAAAAGATGGCATATGGGAACTTGCTCCTTTTGCTTTGTGAAATGCAGTGGTATATTATAAAAATACACTTCCTTTTTTTTATTACTACTATTTCACAGAGAACGTATTGAATAATGAGGAAAGGGTTTACTTGGTGCAGAACTGTCCAGAGTCAGTCTAAATGTGCCAACATTGTCCAGTTCAGAACACTATTAGCTGCCAAGTTCATACAACGTTAATTATGCTCAGTGGAAAATAAATCTGTTGGCTCAGACTGCTTGCTATGTGAATATTCAATCACTGTTTCATTATTGCTACCAAGTATGATATATTAAGGGCATTTGTTTTAATTCATTTATCCAGTCTTTACATGCATGGTTTTGCTTTTTAAACACAAAGGCTTCCTATGATAGCATTGTGCTTATTTGATTTAGTTTTTGTACAAGTTTTGCTTGATTTGTCTTTATTTGAAGTAAAAGAATTTTAAAACACATCATCAACAAGGGTGGGGCTAGGTGGGAGCAGGGGCCCCCGCGGGGAACTGGTCTGCACAGGGCCCCGCAATTGCTAAGACTGGCCCTGGTTGTGTTCATTAACTAAGAGCTACAATTCAGTATTTCTCTAGCAAAAGTAGCAACCATAGTTATTTTTTGTCCTCTTTTTGTGGTCTCTGCAAATACAGTAGCCCTAAACATGAGGTACATACAAAATTTGCGTCTGTAGCCTACATCAAATGACCCAGAAGAGAGTTTTAAGATAGGAGCAGTGGCATGGCAATCTTACATTTGAGGCAGAATCTACCTATGGGTCCCCAGTTATGCAAGGCCTAGGGGAATGCCCTTGCTACTCATAGGTAAAAGAGATCCTGAGGGTATTGCTGACATCTGCTCCAGCTCCATACCAGGACCAGATAAATCAGTATTTTTTGCACATTCAAAATGGATTTTGTCATATTACACTCAATTAAACTGGAAGCTTAAGTTACAAATTAAGTTTTACTGCAGGAAATAGCAAAGAAAACAGTGACTGTGGTCAGTGTAGAATACACAAATGAGTAACAGTGGATTTTTATATAAGCATTCACACCCTTTAAATACATTTGTTTAACAAAGATTTTGGCTTAGTGTGTGACTGGCACAGTAATCATGGAATGAATCATTTACAGCTTGAAATTCGACTGCTTCAGAGGCCCAGGCTAAATAAAGTCTAGTACAGTACTTTCCAGACCTTTATCAGTATTAACATGTTTTTCCTTTTTTTGTTTTTTAACAACAAAACACGGTGTGGACAAAACTATGAATCTTCAGCAAATATTAAAAGGAGCAACACATTTTAAAGCACATAGGCATCCTTTATAAAGAGAAAGGGGATGAGACTTGATATACAGCTTTTCTGTGGTTACAATCAAAGCGGTTTACATATTATATACAGGTACTTATTTTGTACCTCGGGCATTGAAAGGTTAAGTGACTTGTTCAGAGTCATAAGATGTTGCAGTGGGAATCGAACCCAGTTCCTGGATGCTGCACTAACCATTAACTACTTACCCACTCCTATGTGAGAAATCAAGAAAAGGTGTCTATGTGAAGTCTATTTCATAAAGGCAACATAGGTGTCTGGGTGCATTAATTAAATAGGATCCCAAACCAACCCCGACAGCATGCAAATGCAAACTACACCTGATCTGACACAAAAGAGGGTAAAACAGCATACAAAATAATACAGAAAGATTGAGATGATCAAAGTCTCTTGTTTATTAATTGACGGATAGACCGTCAATTAATAAACAAGAGACTTTGATCATCTCAATCCTGAAGGCCCAGTGTTGCTTTTTTGTTTCTGAAATTGATATAAACATGTGCATGTACTTGTGCATTTTACATAAGAGCATAAGCATCTCAGTATTGGGACACACCAAAAGTCTAACGTTCGGAAATCCCTTCTCATTGTTTCTACTCCCTCCAGAGTATCCACTCTATTGCCTATATTCGTGTCATCTGCAAAAAGGCAAACCTTTCCTTCCAACCCTTCAGCAATATCTCCCATAAATATATAAAGAGAATAGGCCCCAGCACCGACCCCTGAGGAACTTCACTGCTCACCTTCCTTTCCTCCGAGCAAATTCCATTTACCACCACCCTCTGCCACCTGTCGGTCAACCAGTTTCTTATCCAGTTCACCACTTTCGGTCCAGTTCACTTTCAGCTTATTCACGAGTCTTCTGTGGGGGACCATATCAAAGGCTTTGCTGAAATCCAAGTAGATTACATCTAGCGCACGTCCTTCATCCAGTTCTTTGGTCACCCAGTCAAAGAAGTCAATAAGATTCGTTTGGCAGGATTTTCCTTTGGTAAAGCCATGTTGCCTCGGGTCCTGTAACCCGCTGGCTTCTAGAAAGTTAACTATCCTTTTTTTCAGCAGTGACTACATTATTTTACTACCACCGACGTGAGACATACCGGTCTGTAGCATCCTACTTCTTTCCCGGTGCCACTTTGTGAAGAGGGACCATATCAGCTCGTCTCCAATCCCACGGAACCTCTCCCATCTCTAAAGATCTATTAAATAAATCTTTAAGAGGTCCCGCCAGTACCTCTCTGAGCTCTCTCGCTATCCTGGGATGTATCCCATCTGGACCCATAGTTTTGTCCACCTTCAGATTCAACTAGCTGTTTATAAACTCTTCTGTAAACGGCGCAGTATCCACTCAATTCCCAGATGTTACATTGGCAGCCGACCGCAGTCCTTCTCCAGGATTTTTCTCTATGAACACCAAAGAGAAGTAATTGTTTAGCACGTTTGCTTTATCTTCATCACTCTCCACATAGCCATTCTCATTATCTTTCAGTCTTGCAATTCCATTCCTATCTTTTCTCCTTTTTCCAATACACTGAAAAAAGTCTTGTCACCTCTCTTTACATCTTTAGCCATTTTTTCTTCCGCTCGTGCTTTCGCTAGCCATATTTCCCTCTTCGTTTCTTTGAGTTTAATCCAATAATCTTTTCCTTGATCCTCTCATTGCTTTCTTTTGTATTTCTTGAACAAAGCCTCTTTGCTTTTTTTTTTCAGCTACTTGTTTGGAGAACCATATAGGCTTCCCTTCTCTTCTTTTTTGTTTACTTTCCTCACATAAAGATCAGTTGCCATATTTATAGCACCTTTAGCTTTGACCACTGATTTTCCACATCTCCTACGCCTTCCCACGCCAACAGTTCCTTCTTCAGGTATTCCCCCATTTCATCAAAATCAGTACATCTGAAATCCAGTACTTTGAGTTTTGTGCGTCTGCACTCTGCCTTTGCCCTTATATCAAACATATGGTGTGATGATCACTATTACATAGGTGGGCACCCACCCGGATATTGTAAACACTACCTCCATTCGTGAGCACTAGATCCAGCATTGACCCTTCCGTTGTGGGTTCCATCACCATTTGTCTGAGCAAGGCATTTTGACAGGCAACCACAATCTCCCTACTTCTTTCCGATTCTGCAGACGGGATGTTCCAATCCATGTCAGATGAACTAAAATCCCAACAGTAGCACCTCCCCTTTCATACCAATCTTTTGAATATCTTCTATCAGATCCTTGTCTAACTTCTCCGTTTGTGCTGGAGGTCTGTGTCGCGTTTTGAGGGCCTTGGCATGCTGTCAGGTCCTCGAGGCGGAACTGGGAATAGTGAGTCCTTGGACCCCTGCCGAGGAGCGGCAGAGGCAGGCAAGACCACCCTGGAGCGGAACACACGGAAGGGGCTGGACCTCTGGATTGGGAGCAGGCAACTGGAACTAGCAGAACAGGAACCTCTTCACCTGCACTTAGCCACCATTCCTCCGGAGTTGAGCTCCAAAGTGCAGGTGGCGGCAGGACTTGCAGGACAAGGTGGAACTGGAATCCAGAGGACCCGCCCCGGGTCTAGGAAACAGAGGGAACAAACTATACTAGACTGCACTAAGCGCTGCACGCAGCCGCTAAGCCAGACACACGGACAGACTAGACAGACAGAAGCTTATCAGGAGCAGGGACTAGGGCAGACATGCAAGCAAGAAAAAACTAGCGCATGCTAACACTAGAGACACCCATGGGTGTCTCTAACTTTAGTATGCGCTAATTTTTAGCTTGCGCTAAAAACGCTAGTGCACCTTAGTAAACAGGGCCCTTAGTCTTAATTATAATATTAAAATAATGTTCTATGTACCAATATTTACTTTGTTTTCATTGCAACAAAGTTTTGGTTTAATTGAGTTTCAATGGACAATTGTTCTACTTAATTTGGATTTGTCATCCACCTACAACTAAAAGGTTAAGAGGACTATACATGCCAAAATTAAACTAAATTAAATTTCAATATAAAACATAGAGAGTCACTCTGCCATTTTCACATCTGCTGCAGGTCCTGGAAGTTCCTAGGAGAGCTTAGCTATGTTTACAGCGGGGTTTTTCCAGACTGTATACCACACATGTGTATATTTGTTAAGCACTGGTTTATCAGGAAATGCTAGCTGTAGCTTTTGAAAAGCATTATGTGGTCCTTATTACTAAACTGGGGCAAAATGTGGCCTTAGCAGTCCTTGAGCATGATTTTCCCACATGCTAAGGCCACTTTTACCACAGCAGTAAAAATGTCATCCTTCTATTTTGACCAACACATGTTGGAAGTAGTAGGGAAAAAACTTTAATTCAACCCAAGCTTATGCCTGATGTGGCCATGTTTCACCAAAGGATGTGTCAGAGGCAAGAACTAAAACAAAAAATAAAAAACAAAATTGCAATCATAAGCCATTTTGCAAAGGTGCCATAACCAACAACCACCATTGGACCACCAGGGATTAAGGTAGGCCCAGGAGAGCCTGCACGAACTACAAGGGGGTTGGGACTGAGGGAATTTGCAGGGGGGAGTGGCTTGTGACCACGGGATGGGAGGGGAAGGGGATGTGACACATCAGGGGTGGGGGGGGGGGGCAATTTCAATTTAAAAAAATTATGCAGCCCTGGCTAAATTTGGCCAGGCCCGCAAAAGCTGCAGCAGCCTGCCCGCCCCAAATTGGCCCTCGATATTCAGTGCGAGGCCCAGACATGGCCTGGCACTGAATATCGGGGGATAATTTAACCCGCGACAATCAGCGTTTAAAAAAATGCTGATCGCTGCCAGCTGAATATTGAAGGGTAAGTTTTTAGTAATGCAATTTGATATGTCAAGTGCCTTTGATCTTGTTGATCATGAGCTGCTTTTAGGCCTGTTGGATCAGTTTGGATTGTGTGGGAAGGTCCACCAATGTTTCTGTGGCATCCTAAATTCTAGATCGTATCAGGTGAAGTTGTCAGGTTCTCTCTCACCTTCCTGGTTTCCTGACTGTAGGGTGCCACAGGGCTCGCCGCTTTCTCCAGTCCTATTCAATGTTATGATGGCTCCATTAGGTGAAAGGCTAGAGGCAGTGGGTTCTGCACTTTTATTTACGCAGATGGTGTCACAATCTTTATCCCTTTCAAGACTGGTCTTCCAGAAATTGTCCCTAAGATTAGGCTTGGTCTTGTTTTGGAATCCTGGGCTTCCAAATTTAAGCTTAAATTGATAGAGATAAGACCTTTGATGGTACCACATATAATAATTTTACCATTGACGTGTCCTACCTTCTAGACTCTACGCTTAGGGTATTGGGTGTATTAATTGACAGTCACCTGACATTCAAGTCTCAGGTTGCCTCAGTAGTGAAAAATTCCTTCAGGTCTCTTTGGAAGCTGAGGAGTATCAGACCATATTTTTTGCCAGACATCTTTAGACTGCTAGTTCAATCCTTGGTTTTAACTCAGTTCGATTACTGCAATTCTATCTATACTGGATGTAAGGAGTGTGTCCTAAAAAGGCTACAAATGTTCCAAATTCTGCAGCTAGGCTTGTTCTCAAGGAATCGCATTTTGGTAGAGCCACTCCATTATTATGCAAGCTGCACTGGTTGCCCATTAAAACCAGGATTATTTTTAAATGTTTTGTCTTTCAAATATTATACAGTATGACACTGGATTATATGCAGCCCTTAATAACTATTCACCTACACAATATAACCTCTGGTTCTAGGGACTACCTTCATCTTCATCTTTATAAGTCAATTCACTTTGCTGACTTTAGATACCAGGATGCTAAGTGGTGGAATTCACTGCCAATGGCAGTCAAGGGTCTGCCTGATTACTTGGTATTTCGTAAAAGACTGAAAACTCTCCTCTTTGAGAGGTTTCTATCCATTAATGGAGTATCTTAGATTGCAACTGGCAATCAATGGTCTATATTTGATATTTTATTTATGGCTTTGTAATCCTCGTTTGTTATTACTGTTAGTCACATTGAACTTGAGTATGTTCGGGATAATGTGGGGTATAAATGTCAAAATAAATAAAATTAACTTCTTTAGGCATCTCCAGTCTTTGAAGGCTCCTAAGAAAGTCTTGTAGAGCCATGCCCCTTCTGCACTTTATCTGGTCTCCTGATGGGAGCTTCTTTGTGAGTTTCCTTATTCTTGTTGATCCCAGGGATTTCTTCCTTGTCCCCCCTGGCTTCTCAGTTCTGGATCATTAGTGCTTCTTCAGTTCTCTTACTGTTTCCCCATCCCAGTTTACACCTAAGAACAAGTGCAGCTGCCTCAGCAGTTCTGTCACTGCCTATATCCTTGCTTCTCCAGGTGCAATGGTTGGGCTAGCAAAGAACCCTCTTATTTATTTAAAACTTTTTTTAGCCCACACTGTCATACCATTCTAGCAGTGGCAGCCCTACCATTAGGCCACTGATGCAGGGGCTTCAGGCGGCAGTTCTGGGATCGGCATATCCCTCCACACCAGCCATGGTCTGGCATCTCCCCTCCCTTCTTCAGTTTCCTTCCCGGAGCTGACCTTGTTTATTAAAAGATGGTGGCAGCAGCGATTCCCACTGGCTGCCCTGCCACCGGAACCAGTCGCTTCTCTCTAGTGCCACCGACCTCTGAAATAACTTCTTGTTTCCTCAGAGGTGGGCCCAGGACAGAGAAGCTAGTGCTGGTGACAGGAAAGCCTATGGGAATCGCTGCCACCACTTTTTGTAAAACAAAGGTAGGCTTGGGGAAAGGGGGAGATGTCAGACCACAACCAGGGGAGGGGGGGCCCATCTCAGCCTCACCTCAGGAAGCAGATTGCCTTGGCCCACCCCTGCATTCTAGGCAAGTTACACAGTAAAACCATTTATAAAAGCACTAGTAAAAAAAGCCTGTTTCTCACATAAATGAACGGGCGCTAGCAAGGTTATCATGTAATGGCGATTATTTTAAGGGAACTGTTAGGAGAAATGTTCTGTCATGATAAGTAATAATTGGGAAGGGTGTATAAGAATATGCTCCAGGGGTATGAGATATGGATTGTTTTATCTTGTTTTTTTTGTTTTAATCTTTCTTTTTTTGTGATTTTATTTATAGTATTTTTTAAAAGATAAAGAGTACGCAGACTCCATCCATGTGTTTCTCTTTCCCGACTTCCCTCTCCATCCATCCATCCATGTCCAGCAACTCTCCATTCTCCCCTGCCCTCTCCTCCATCCACCCATATCCAGCAAATTTCCTCTCTCCCCTGCCCCCTCCATTCATCCATCCATGTTCAGCAATTCTCCTCTCTCCCCTGCTCCCCCCCATCCATGTCCAGGAACTCTCCATTCTCCCCTGCTCTCTCTCCATCCATCCATCCATCCATGTCCAGCAACTCTCCATTCTCCCCTGCCTCTCCTCCATCCATCCATAGCCAGCAAATTTGCTCTCTCCCCAGTCCCCTCTATCCATCCATGTCTAGCAATTCTCCTCTCTCCCCTGCCCTTCCCTCCCCTCCATCCATCTATGCCCAGCAATTCTCCTCTCTCCCCTGCCCTCCCCTCCTGTCCAGCGATCTCTTCACCTCCTGCCGTCCTCTCCAATTCCAGCCATCTCTTCTCAACCCCTGCCCTCCCATCCATGTCCAGCAATTCTCCCTGCCCTCCCTCAGTTCCCCTGACAGCCCTCCTCTCCATTCCTTCCCCCCCCCCGTGCGTTTAACCCTTTTGTTTTCAGGCACAGCAACGGCAGTGAAGAGGACAACACAGCTTCTCCTTTCCCACACACAATGTCCCGCCCTCGTAGAAACAGGAAATGCATCATCACAGAAGGCGGGACATTGTGTGAGGAAAAGGAGAAGCTGGAGGCGAGCCCACTGTGTTGTCCTCTTCACTGCCGTTGCTGTGCCTGAAAACAAAAGGGTTAAACGCGTGCAAGGGGGAAGGAACGGAGAGGAGTGCTGTCGAGCGGAGGAGCTGAGGGAGGAAGGAGCAGAGGGACCATCCGAGAGCTGCCTGGCTGCAGCGCAGCAGCCAGGGGACGGTCACGGTTGGGCTGTTGAGGCTTAGCCTCCCCAAGCCTCTTATACGGGGCGCCTATGAATGTCCTCCTATCCCATCCATGTCCATCAATCTCCTCTGCCCTGCCCTTCCTCCCTCCCTCCCCTCGATGTCCCGCAATTTTCTCCTCCTGACATCATCTCGCCTCCAGCGTTCCCTTCCCCCTCATTGTTCCGCCCTCTGACATCATTACGTTTTGACACGAGGGCAGGGCAATGAGTGGGAATGGATGTTACGAACCCAGGCATCCAGATGTAGAATGTTGGAGGTGCAAATTATTATATAGGATGAGCAACAAAAACAAACTTGCTGAAAAACAAGACATAAAACGAAAGCAGTTAACATAAAGAGAGTTTTGAAAACAAATAAGCCTTAAGTTGTCCTCCAAATTGTGTCACAGTGGCAGTTAGCATGTTTTATGTTTTATTAAAACTTGATATACTGCTATATCTTTACAGTACACAGCGGTTTACAATTAAAAAATAATCAATAGGAGGATCATGTGGTACTATGGTGAAGAGTGGTCAGTGAAACGCAGAGCTCCTGCTCTTCCTCGTTTGACCAGGAAGTAACCTGTTCCGGGGCAGAGGGAGCAGGGAACCAGCAGAGCTGACAGGCGCGCAGCTGCTCTCTACACCTCCAGCAGCGTGTACCCGGGGCGGACCGCCCCCACCGCCCCGCCCTTGCTACGCCACTGCAGGGACATCACCTAAGACAGGTAAACAGTCACTGAGGCGCCTGAGCCAAATGCTCCCAAGGCAGGCAAGATAAAGCAAAAAAGCCTGAGCCGATGCTCCCAAGGCAAACAAGGTGAAGAAGCCAAACCTGAGCCGATGCTCCCAAGGCAAACAAGGTGAAGAAGCCAATCCTGAGCTGATGCTCCCAAGGCAGGCAAGATAATGCAAAAAAGCCTGAGCCGATGCTCCCAAGGCAAACAAGGTGAAGAAGCCAAACCTGAGCCGATGCTCCCAAGGCAGGCAAGCTAAAGCAAAAAAGCCTGAGCCGATGCTCCCAAGGCAAACAAGGTGAAAAAGCCAAACCTGAGCCGATGCTCCCAAGGCAGGCAAGATAAAGCAAAAAAGCCTGAGCCGATGCTCCCAAGGCAAACAAGGTGAAGAAGCCAAACCTGAGCCGATGCTCTCAAGGCAGAAGACTCACCGGCCCTGCACAGCACCCAAGGGTCAGGATCAGCCCACGCAGACTCCTCCGTGCTCCAAGTACCGCTCCCTCGTCCAGAGATACCTCGAGACGTGGCTTCAGCCACTGCACCTACAGCACTCCCTATCATCCAGTCCACACAGTCCCATACACAGCACAAAGCCCGTTGCTGCTGCATACAGCAACTAAGGACTCACGGTAGGCAACTGGAATCTCAACTGAGGCACGGGAGGTTCTGGACTCACAGGCCTGGCAGCAGGCTTCACTGGACCCAAGCAAAGGTGAAAGCTGTAGGCAGAGCTATTACTCCTCAGAACTACCAAGCCTGAAAGCAGGCGTCACAGGTCACTGACTGGAACTGCAAGTAATTTTAGAAGGTTAGAAGGAGGAATAGGGCACTGACAAGTGCCCTGACAAGCAAATCAGGAATGTTGCCAACTACGACTGTGACACAAACATACGCGCCCAACCAGTACGTATATTTCCTTTCAAAATTTATTAGACATTTACATTCCTTTGATCACATTCCAATTATTATGGGGGTGACTTTAATTATGTATTAGATCTAATGGTGGATAGCTCTAATCCCTCTCTTACGGAGACAGTGAATTATACCCGTGGAGTACCTTATGTTCTTCTCTTGACCTGCTGGACACCTGGCATTTTTTTCACCCTGGTGAAGGGATTTCACCCACTATTCCATGGCCCATGATACGCAGTCCCATATCAACTATTTTTTGGTCTCCACCTTTTGGTCTTCCCACTTGCAACAGGCAGCCATTGGTCCTACTCAAGTATCTGACCACACTATGATACGGATTATCCTTGACTGGGTGGATGGGTCAAGAAGTGGATCATACTGGAAACTTCCTAGGGACTTGTATTATGATTTCAAGTTTCACACTTATATGCGACCAATGAAAGGATTCTGCACAGCACAATGGGGATATTTTTAGGAGAAAGCCGATACTTTTTTGAGAGGCTGCAAAGGTGGTGCTATGGGGCACCGTCATATCTTATTCTGTGCATAAGAAATGAACACGAGAAGCGGAGCTGGTTCGCTTTGAAAAACAAGTGAGGAGAGTCAGGCAGCTTTTTGGTGCGCACCCCAATGCAATTACTAAAGCTTGTCTTTGGCCTCCCAGTCAGCTTTAAACCAACTGATTAAGTCAAAAACTCAAAAATCTTATATGTATTATCGCTATCAATTATATAAACATGCCAATAAACAAGGTTGGCTGCTGGCTCAGTTGGTGAACGAGGCAGGGGGGGGGGTCACGTCATGTGTCTCAGTTGAGGGATTCAGGAGGATGCTATCAGCGTACCAATGAAGGAATTAGCAATGTCTTTAAGGAGTTTTATGCACAATTAAACTCTCCTCCAGAGGATGTGGGTTTGGAGAATGAGGCTTATCTTGCAGGTCAATGCTCCCACGAGTGTTGGAATCCCAACAGGGCAAACTTAATGTGGCTATTAGGGAGGAAAAGATACAATGGGGTATCATAATAGCCTGCTTTCCAAATCCCAGGTGCGGATAGTCTGACATTGGAATTTTGTAAATTCCTGATGCCAGAGATCGCCCAGTGTTTAGCGATGGTATCAATTCTTTTATAACTAGTGATTCCCTACCCAATACCTTACGGAGAGCTCAGATTGTGGTACTATTAAAGTCTGTTAGGGCACCTCACCAAGAGGACTCCTATAGACCTATTTTGCTCCTTCCATATGACACTAAACTCTTTGCAAAAATTCTGTTGAATTGAATAGCCTGCCCAGTCTTATTGCCCTACCTCAGTAGGTTTTGTGCATTTGCGCTCGGTGGCAAAGAATATGAAGAAGATATTGGCTTCTTTGGAGCTGCTACAATGTAATTCAACGCCTTCTCTGTTAATCATTTTTGATGCAGAGAAGGCGTTTGACTGGGTACATTGGTCTTTTTTGTTTGATGTTTTGCTGGTTTATAACTTCTCCGGATTCTCTTTGGAGGCTCTTAGAGCTCTGTATCACGATCCTACAGCAGAGGTTTTAGTAATGGGATGTCGTCCGCCTCCTTTGCAATAGCTCTATAGACTAGACAGGGGTGTCCTCTCTCCCCCCATTTTTATTTGTACTGGTTTAAGATCCTCTGATTCTGTACAGGGAGTTCAATGTGGGGTGGAACACTTCAAATCTTTGCTTTTGCTGAAGACCTCTTGGTTCTGCTTCATGAGCCCTATTCTTCTTTAACCTGTCTTATTAGATATTTTTTTCAGAATTTGGGGATTTTTCGTGCCTTAACATCACTAAATCGGGGATGCTCACCCTTCATATGATGAAGAATGGGTCAGGTTACATTGTCCATTCAAGAGAGCTCTAAATCTTTTACTTATCTGGGGATTCAGCTTACTGGAATCCTGTTCAACTGTATAAGAAAAATGTCTCTACCTTGTTTACCTTCACTAAAGGCTTATTGAAGCAGTGAGTAGGCTTTCCTTAATTAATATGACCGTGTTTCCCAAGTGGCTATATTACATGCAGACTTTGCCTTTGTACCTAACTGCCAGAGACCTGAGGGTCTTTGATGATCTTTTTTACAGATTCTGTTGGGAAGGGGAAAAAAAGTGAAGACCTGATTCTTGAACCTTGGTGGAGAATTAGAGGAGAGGTGGACTGGGCATTCCAGACCTTAAACTATACAATGTGGCAAGCGTACTCCATCATCTGGAGGATTGGCCTTACTGGACTGAGGATTATATGCTAGTACAGATGGAAAGTGTTCTATGCCACCCACTGCATATTCATTATGTGTGCATGCTGCAGACTCTGCTTTGCCTACTCATCTTCATTGTACTGTTTTGGTGAGTTCCCTTTGAGCCATGTGGCGGAATATGGCAAAACTTTGGTCCTTTGACACATCTTCTAGCTCTCCTATTCCCACCAATTTACTTAACACTATCTCTCCTACTGTCATATCCTCAATCTTTCACTGTCCACTGCGACTGTTCCTGATGCCTTCAAACATGCCGTAGTCACACCACTCCTTAAAAAACCTTCATTGGACCCTACTTGTCCTTCCAACTATCGCCCCATCTCCCTCCTCCCTTTCCTATCCAAGATACTTGAACGTGCTGTCAGGGCCGCCAAGGGGGGGGGGGGGGGGGGACAGGAGGGACAAAATTCCCTGGGCCTGGGCCTCCAGGGAGGCTCAGCGCCGCATGTCCCTTGCATGCAGCATTCTTTTCTTCATCCGTCGCTGGCAACGCTGCATTCATTGTCACAGGCAGCTCCGCTCCCCTCTGCCACGTCTATCCGGCCTCTCTGATGCACTTCCTGTTTACATACATAGGGCCAGATGGACGCGGCAGAGGGGAGCGGAGCTGCCTGTGAGAATGGCAGCGCTGCTGGTGATGGATGAAGAAATGCAAAATGGTTAACATGCGGGGGGGGGGGGGGGTAGGAAGGAATGGCGAGCAAGGAGGGCTGTCGGGGAGCTGAGGGAGGGCAGGGAGAATTGCTGGACAATGGATGGGAGGGCAGGGGGTGAGAAATCACTGGATGAGGAGGGCAGGGCAAGGGGAGAGAGAAGAGATTGCTGGACATGGAGAGGAGAGGAGGGGAGGGCAGGGTGGAGAGAGAAGAGATCGCTGGACATGGAGAGGAGAGGAGGGGAGGGCAGGGGGGGAGAGAGAAGAGATCGCTGGACAGGAGGGGAGAGCAGGGGAGAGAGTAGAATTGCTGAATATGGATGGATGGAGGGGGGGCAGGGGAGCGAGGAGCATTGATGGACATGGATGGGAGGACAGGGCCCAGGGAGAGAGGAGAAATTGCTGGACATGGAAGGGAGGGAGGAGAATTGCTGGATATGGATGGATGGAGGAGGGAAGGGGAGAGAGGAGCATCGATGGACAAGGATGGCATGGATGGGAGGGCAGGGCCCAGGGAGAGAGGAGAAATTGCTGGACATGGGAGGCAGGGGAGAGAGGAGAATTGCTGGATATGGATGGATGGAGGAGGGAAGGGGAGAGAAGAGCATCGATGTACAAGGATGGACATGGATGGGAGGGCAGGGCCCAGGGAGAGAGGAGAAATTGCTGGACATGGAGGGAAGGGCAGGGGAGAGAGGAGAAATGTTGGGCAGGAATGGAGGGAAGGAAAGATATAGGAAGGAGATGCACATGGATGGAGGGGAAGGGAGAGAGGAGAAATGTTGGACGTGGATGTAGGGGAGGGGAGGAAAGTAGATGCACATGGATGGAGGGGAGTGAGGAGAAATGCTGGATAGGGATGGAGGGAAAAATTGCTGAATTTAAGGGCTGGATCAGAACACTTTGAAGGCAGATGTTGAAACTGGAGAAAGGATAGGGACAGGGCTACAGATGGTAGACAGGACACAGGAGGATGGTGGACATGGTGAGAGAAAAAAAATATATCAAATGGAAAGAAGACACTGCATAAAAACAGAAGACACTGGACCAAAGTGAATAGAACTAAATGATCAGACAACAAAGGTAGAAAAAAGTATTTCATTCAGAATTTATTAATTGGAATATGTCAGCTTTTGGAAATGTGCATCTGTGATATTTTGCATGTAAGTTTCAATTTTTCTAGTATTGTTGCATGCTGAGTCTGACTTCTTGAGGTAACTTTCCAGTTCAGTATTTTGCCTTCATATCTGTTGTGTCATGTGTTTTTTCATGTGTGATCAAGGTGCACTATCCTGCTAGCGTGTAGTATTTGCAGCCCTTTTGTTTTTTTTCACGAGGTAGTGTATTGGTGTTTTAGAGCCTGGTGTAATTACAGTTCTGTCTTTCCACGCATAAGGTTGTAGCTCATCCTGTCCTTGGAATTAGTGCTGTTATGGTTTGGTAAGGTTATGAGTGTGTTTTTGCACAAGTTTGTGTATAGTGTTTTGCAGTGGAGAGATTGTGTCCACACCTCTGACCCCCCCCCCCCCCGAGTTATGAGAATTGGAACTACTAATTGTAGTGGACTTGAACTAAATAATTTCTGGGGAGGGGGGGTTCATGATAGCATTGTGCTTATTATTTCAATCAGTTTTTCTGTACAAGTTTAGCTTCATTTGTCTTTATTTGAAATTTCATAAATAAAATATTTTCTAAAAATTGAATAATCTTATCAATGGGGTGGAGCTAGGTGTGGGGCTAGGATGAGGCCCCACCAAATTGGTCTGCACAGGGCCCCGCACTTGCTAAGACCGGCCCTGGACAGATAAGAACATAGAGGGAAGATGTTGGACAGGATGAATAAGGGACACAGAGGGAAGAGAAGATAGATATGGACATGCAGCAAGATGAAATGTGAAATGAATAGGAGAACAGGACAAGAAAAAAACAGAAGAGAGACACTGAGACCAAAACAAATGGAAAATAATACAACAAAAGATAGAAAACAATCTTTATTCTACATTTATTAATTAGATTTGATTGAGTGGAGGTGTAGCTTTATGGTCAGTGCAGTGGGCTTTGATCCTGGTGACTTGGGTTTGATTGCCACTGCAGCTCCTTGTGACTTTGGGTAAGTCATTTAACCCTCCATTGCCCCAGGTACAAAAAATTGGATTGTGAGCCCTATAGGGACAGAGAAAGTATATGCATATACCTGGGGATTCTATATAGCACACCTAGAGATCCATTCCAAAATCCAAGCAGATTCTATAACAATGTGTGTAACTTAATAAGCTAATGAGCACTGATAACAACACTTAACAAGCACTAGTTAGCACTGATTAGAATTTAGGCGCGCAACTCGCTAAATGTATTCAATAACAAAGTATGTTGAACTTCTAATGTGCACAGGCAAAAAGGGCATGGAAATGGGCGTTTCATGGGCATTCCAAAATTTACATGCATAGTTGTAGAATATAGCCCAGTATGCATAAATCTACGCAACAGGATTTATGACACATTTCGTTGGTGTAAATGGAGGCGTGTAGTTTAGCTGCTGAAATATCTACTAAGTGTATTCTTTAATTGGCTCCTAAATCTAGGTGGCCGATTATAGAATACTAGTAAAAAAAGGCCCGTTTCTTAACACAATGAAACGGGCGCTAGCAATGTAATGATTTCCTGCCATTAATGTTCCACGGTTGTATTCTGAATATAATTGTTGTTTACATGTGTAAGATTTCTTTATATACAATATTTTTTGTGTAAACTGTGTTACAATGTGGTAAAGTTTCCTTGTTCAAGGGCCCTTCAATCAGTTTAACAATCACATCAGAGAGCTCCTTACTCGTGAGAATGCAACATACAGTTGCCCATGTGAAAGACTGAGAGTGACAGTGTGTTTACAGTGTAAGAGAGAGATACACAGAGTGATTGAGTGTGTGTATGTGTGTGTGATGTCTGTGAGTGACAAAGTGATTAAATGTTTGTCTTCCCTTCCGTTCTGTGCACTTGCCTCCACTGATGTTCGTACCTCCTGTATATGATTGTTTGTTAGAGATTCAATCCACTCCACTTCCCTCCTCCAAGTTCCGTTCTATCTGATTGGTTCTTCGTTCCTGTGACGTCGCGTTTGTTTGCTTGGCAACTATGCAGCATTCCGTTTCCTCGACGTGAGGGCGGGGACAGTGAGAGCCAATGAAACACTGAACTACAGACTTATGAACCCTACACTGCCACAGTGCCATGGAGTCAGCTTCAGAATGTTGGAGGTGCTTTTTATTATATAGGATGCTTAGTTGACACTGATTCAGCGCCAAATTTTTTTTAGGCACCCAATGTAGAATCTCCCTCATAATGTGTACAGTGCTATGTATGTCTAGCAGTGCTATAGAAATGGGTACTAATAAAAAACAAATGTCAATTTTGGCAAATGTATTTCTTCGATATCTTAAGTTTCAGTTTCTATTCCACTAGTATTGCTATATATGGAAGTCTGACTTTTTGAGGGTTCCAGATCAGTTTTTTGCCTTCATAGCTCTATAATTGATGTGTGGTCCTTTGTTTCATATTTGTTGAGGGTCTGTCTGGTTTTTTTTGTGTGCATGTGACCAAGGTGTGATATTCTCCTAGCAGTGGCTTCTGTGAGGGCATTCTGTTAGTGTTTAGTTTTCTGTGTAAGGATCTGTAGCAGTATGACTTGTTCTGTTTTTTTTTTTTTTCAGTAAGAAGTATACTAGTGTTCTAGGGTACTGCTGCCTTTTTATAGCTAGGGTTGTTACTATTTGACACTCTCTAGCCCCTGCTGCCCACAAGCAGCAAGTTTCGAATGGCTTATGGGGCCATTACTAGTTTGATGGCTTTGCTGGCAGGCCCTTTAGGGTAAGGTTGCCAGTGCCACCCCTGGCAGTTTCACAACAGTGGATGGTTAAGTGGCTTGCCTAAGGCCACAAGGAGCTGCAGTGGGATTTGAACTTGGGCCCTCTGATTTCTAGTCTGCTGCTCTAACCTTTAGACTGCTCCTCTGTCCTACCCTGGATATTAGTTTTCCTTTATTATGACAGGCTTTCTACGGTATGTAAGTCTGGAATTTGTTTGTTTTTTTGCAGTTGGCTACTGGAGCTCTGTTTCTGTTATGTAAAGTTTGTGATATAATCATAGAACATATGTATATGCGACAGTGTTTTCTTAGATGACAACCCTATGTTGTAGAGGGACAGGTTGAAGTGTGCAACAGTATGTGTGGCAAGGGACTTAGGGTGAGGCATGAGGGCAGGACAAGGCAGGGGTAGGGGTGGAGCATTGAGCAGGGCAGGTGTCTGTTTTTTTTCTTTGTAAAAAGGTTGGCAACCCTACTCCCCTTGCAGCTGCCTTCTGCCATCTCCAGCTCTTCAAAGCTGCATTCTCTCTCACAGCCAGTAACCTCTTCACTAGGGTTACCATATTTGCTCCCCCCAAAAAGAGGACACATGCCCCCACCCCGCCCCCTTTCACACACTCCACCCCCGCTCTATCACATACCGCCCCACCCCTTTCACCAACCCCATTACACACCCCTAAGGGTGTCCTACCCTCCCCTCCCCTTACTATACTGCCCTGGTGGTCTAGTGACCTGTTCGGGGCAGGAAAAAGCCCCCTCTTTCCTGCCCGGAACGCCTGCATACTGCTCCTTGCTGACTCCGGTCTCGGCGCCAATTCAAAATTGGTGCCGAGAGTTGAAGCAGCCTCATGAGACTTCAATTCTAGGTGGCCATTTTGAATTGGCGCCAGGACCGTCAGCAAGAAAGTAGTATGCAGGCACTCCGGGCGGGAAAGAGGGGGCTTTTTCCTGCCCCGAAGAGGTCACTAAACCACCAGGGCAGTATAGTAAGGTAAGGGGAGTGGAGGATAGGACACTACTAGGGCCCGCCCGCCTGGTTGCCCGGCCATGTCCTCAAAAAGAGGACATGTCTGGGTAAAACCGGACATATGGTAACCTTACTCTTCACCCCTTCCTAAACCCTCTATTCCTATCCCAGTACTTCTCTGTCCTTTTCCCTTAATTGCTAAACATAGCTATTGAGGCAAACAAATGAAAAACTTTCATGCCAATAAAGTTATGTGATTCAGTCTTCTTTCAATGTCTTTCTGTTACTTTTCACCATCTCATTTGCAGCTATAAGCAGGAAGTGTCTCTATCCTTGGTTACAGCCAAGGAGGCTGAAGAAACAGGAGATGGGATGACATCAAAAAGTTGAAGCCACTTAGTCCGTTTCCTCTTCCCTGCACAGGCGCAGCCATCATCTAGTACACTCAAACAAAGCAAGCAAACCTATGAGCTACTACATCCTCATTGTCATCCTTTATTGTTGGTAGCATTTTTTTTATTATTATTTTATTCAATTTTCTATTTCGTTCCATAAGCATACAACTATAACTCAACACATGCCAACTAGTGCAACTATGTGGAATCCTAATCATAACAAGTTACAAACACTTTTTGCTGTGTGCCTTCTTCAGTAAACCTCCCCCCTCCCTCCCCCACCCCCTCGGCCCCCTATGTAGTTTCTGCACCCTTCTGCTCCCCCGCAGTCTCTGTTGCTAGTATACAGTTCAAAGCTATCCACTTTGTGCATTCTGATTGTACCGGCCATCTTTTCGGTCCTTTAACTTTCAAGCTCCAGAAAAATTTTAAGTTTCAATGTCCAGCTATGGTGCAAAGGTCCCCCAGTCTTTTTCCAATGTGCCACTATTACCATTTTAGCAGCTGCCAAACACATTCTTTTCACCCTTCGTTCCCATTTCAATCCTCTTTTATTGCCCCAGCCCAGCAGACACCATTTCGGGTCCATAGGAAATATACTTTTCAAAACTGATGCCAATTTGCTAGTGATTTCCCTCCAATACGCTTCTAAAGTCCCCTGCTCCCCCCCCCCCCCTCCAACATTCATCTGACACATTGGGATACATTTTTTTCACTCTGTCTGGTGTATAGTACCATCTACTTAGCACCTTGTAAGCGTTTCTTTAATAAGAACACATATTGATGCCTTTTTGCACCTCTAAACATAACATTTCCCATTTTTTCAAACTAAATTCCTCTTGTAAATCTCTCTCCCATGCTCTCATGTACGATAATTTGTCAGTCAATCCCCCCCCTGAGGAATTTATAAAGTTGTTGGTAGCATTTTTATTTAATCTCACTTATATTTCAAACATGCTGGCTTGTGCAACATACTGATGTACACAGAGGAGGTACTGGTTTCATCAGCTAGAGTACTAATTTGTTCTACATTTTAAATCATTGTGCTATTTGGAGGGGCTGGCTATAGGGACTTCCCTTTATTCATATAGAGATGTTTTCACCTAGTAAAGGGTCACCAAAACAGACATCATATTATGAAGACTTTCTATTTATAAGTACATTAAAAAATGAATTAGGTTGAAACTAGGAGCATTTAAATTTTTTTTTCTGTACGTACATCAAAAGAAAAGATGGCATGTGGGAACTTGCTTCTTTTTGTTTTGTGGAATGCAGTAATATATTATAAAAATGCACTTACTTTTTTATTACTACTATTTACAGATATGTACTGAATAATGAGGAAAGGCTTCCTTCATGCAGATGTTCTGTCCAGAGGCAGTCTAAGTGTGCCATCATTGTCCAGTTCGAAATAAAGTGGCTTCACCAAACAAATAAATGAGCAGTTGCGTGATGATTCACTATAAACTGCACATTGAGTGTACGGGGAAAAGTCTCATATTGTCACATAGGCTATTTGTGTCCACAATTAGTGCTTACAATCTGGACAAGCCTTAGCGTTCATGACTTGTGTAATCATAGACAACCCCCCCCCCCCCCCCCCACCTCCTGTATTTGAAGTGCAGTATTTTTTACTTTTTCTCTTTTACTTTTTTATGCTTTTTTGCTTTTATCATTCTATCAGCTTTGCCACAATAGAAAAGCAAAAAGACATGCAAACAAAATTACACGATATCCACTGCAACCACTGCAAATTTTTCTGGCACTTACTTGTGTCCTTCTTACCCCCTCCTCATTCGGGTCACCATTAATGATAATGGCGGCCGTGTCTTTTAACGGCTCATCTGCCGGATATTGATGTTCGTCCACACCGGAAATGGGAATCCTCTGACATGTAACATCCCCAATGTAAATAGGTATTAAGACCCACCGGCTCTGATGATTTAAGCCGGTATGCCCCAAATACTTCCCTCTGCAGTAACTTCTTGTTTAAATCACTGCTGCGATTACCCAGCTTAATTTGTTCAAGGGCCAAACATCTTAGATCATTAAATTCATGAGAATTCAATATGCAATGCTGCACCAAAGGCGCCCCTGAAGATCTTACAGTGATCCGTGAGCGGTGCTCTCGCATATGGGTGTGCAGCGTTCTGCTTGTCTTTCCGACATACACTTTATTGCAAGGGCACTTAACCATGTAGATCATGTTCATCAATTGGCAGGTAGTGTGATACTGCAACATAGATTTTGTTGTCATGATGATTCCTAACACTGCCAGTCTGCAAGGTGATCACACATGTTTATTTATTTATTACATTTGTACCCCGCGCTTTCCCACACAATGCAGGCTCAATGCGGCTTACATAGTAATTCGAAATACAAAGTCTTATAATAGACATTTCAAAACGGTAGTGAAACATTATGAAGTTGAGCTTGAATAATGTATGATAAGTTGAGTTTGATAATGTATGATTAGGATAAAATAGGGTAGACAGGATGGGATAGTATAAGTTGGGGGAAAAGGGGTAAGGAAGGATATAATAAAGGGGAGATGGAGAAGAGAAGGATGGGATGCGTAGAGGGGGAATGGGGAGGAGGGGTAAGTAAAACCAATGATGAGATCGGTATCTAAGTCAGAACCGAATTGGGAATGGAGGTTGGTAAGATTAGGTTGAGACATTAGAGTAGGCTTGCTTAAAGAGGTGAGCTTTCACATTTTTCTAAAGGGCAAGTAGTCATTAATTAATCGTATAGGTCTTGGTAGAGCATTCCAAAGCTGGCTACCCAAAAAGAAGAAACTGGATGCATAGTAGGTCTTGTATTTAATTCCTCTGCAATTGGGAAGGTATAGGTTCAGATAAGTTCGTGAAGAAATAGATCTATTTCTGGCAGGGAGGTCGATCAAATCACTCATGTAGCCGGGGGATTCACCGTGTATGATCTTGAGGGTCATTGTGTTGATCTTGAAATTTATTCTTTCTTTGATGGGGAGCCAGTGAAGCTTCGCTCGAAGAGGTGATGCACTTTCGAATTTTGATTTGCCAAAAATAAGTCTGGCTGCCGTGTTTTGGGCAGTTTGGAGTCTTTTGAGTATTTGGGTTTTGCATCCTTAAAAACCACTGTTGCAGTAGTCAGCGTGGGTAATAACAGTGAACTGTATCATGTTGTGCAGTTGGGTCTATTGCATTAAAATGGCCCGCCGGTGATGCTTCTCTTGACTGAATTGCTTGCTTCTGTGGCATGTGTACAGGGTTGAGTACCTCTTTCAAGTTCCTGGAGCGAGAATATGCCATTCTTAGATGCGTGTTGGCAAAAACAGAATGTGTTTTAATAATGTCCCAGTGTCAACGAATGATCCTAGCTATTGCTTCTCCACAGGGTGCAAACCTCATCACAAAAAACATGTTGTTGTTGTCTTCTGGTCTGGTCGGGTTGCTTATTCTGCAGCAGAAGGTCCCTGTTGTTATATTTGGCTTGGAGATATGCCCGCTTGAGCACTTTCTGTGGTAATTGCATCACTGTACATTCTGATGGAATGCTTTAGCTTATGTTCTAAAGTCATCTTCTAAAGTGCAGATCCTGGGGTGACAACTGTTGTACTCTAGGATTGTGTTCCGGTAAGTCGGTTTAACATACACTTTCGTGTTGAAACTCTGGTCAATCAACTGTATGTTGACATCTAGAAAATGTATCTGGATACTGGAGAGCGACATGGTGAATTGTATATTCCAGTGGCAGGTATTCAGCCACTCCAAAAAAAACACTCATCATATGTTCCCCTCCACAATACGAAGACATCGTCTATGAATCTCCTCCAGAGGAGAATATTAGTTTGGAAGTGAGATCTAATTATCCATTATTCATGAATAGAGTTGCCAATGTGGGGGCAAAAGTAGCTCCCATTGCTACACCAGACAACTGCACATAAAGATCACTTCGGAAAAGAAAAAAGTTCTCATATAGAGCCATTTCAGTAAGTGCAAACAAAAACTTGGTGTGTCACATGTATGATTATCTCCCAGTTGGTGAGATGTCATATGTGTGTGCCCGATGCAAAGAGCTCCTAGCTCTCAGAGAACATGTCTGTTCTCTTCAGGCTAGAGTAGCAGACTTGATGGAGCTGAGGAGACAGAGAGGTGCATAGAGGAGACCTACAGGGATGTTATAGTGAAGTCCCACCTCCAGTCTGGTAGCCCCTGTGCTACCTTGGAGGAGGGATGCCTCCTAGGAGGAGATCATTACCCTGGTGATGTAGGAAGTACTCCTCTAGCCAGGACCTGCTCACCAGGGGATGTACCGAGGATATGTCTCCAAGTGCTGCCCGGGAGGGAAAGGTTAGGACAGCTGTTGTAATTGGTGATTAGGCATATAGATAGCAGGGTGGCTGGTGGATGTGAGGATCGCCTGGTGACTTGTCTGCCTGGTGCGAAGGTGGCAGACCTGACGTGTCACCTAGATAGGATTTTAGATAGTGCTGGGGAGGAGCCGGCTGTCTTGGTACATGTGGGTACCAATGACATAGGAAAATGTGGGAGAGAGGTTCTGGAAGCCAAATTTAGGCTCTTAGGTAGAAACTCAAGTCCAGATCCTATAGGGTAGCATTTTCTGAAATGCTACCCATTCCACGCCCAGGGTCCAAGAGACAGGCAGAGCTCCGGAGTAGAGAGTTGCATGGGGACAGAAATCCAACCCGTCCCCACCAGTCCCCACTGGAATCCAACCCATCCCCATTCATCCCCGTAGGGAATCTAACCCATCCCCGCCCGTCCCCGTGGAGAATCTTACCCATCTCCCCCCAGTCCCCGCAAGAATTTAACCTGTCCTCACCCACAAGAATTTAATGGTACATTAAAAAAATTCCTGTCAGCTCTCTCAGTCTCTGGGTTTGAGCCGCAGCACTGCAGGCAAGGAAGGAACGGAAGTTGGAACACTCTGGTGCACACATATAAGACTTCTCTGATTCACTGGCACTGTGTGCTAAGAGATCACTACATGCATGCACCAGTAGGTCAGGTGACATCTGATGCTCATGCTTATGTCAGAGCTGAGGTCTGCGCATCAGCCCGGAAGCAGAGAGGATTAATAGTACCGTGTTTCCCCGAAAATAGGACATCCTCTGAAGTAAGACCTAGTAGAGGTCTTGCTGCAATTTGAAAATATAAGGCCTCCCCCGAAAATAAGACCTAGCAGGTGAGGCCTTATTTTTCGGGGAAACATCGGGGTCACCCCCCCACCCGAGATCGCCGGCTCCCCCCCTCGATCGGCAGCTCCCCCGCCCTCAGTCGCTCCCGGAACTAACCTCTTAAACGCTTCCTTTCACCTTCGCACTCGCCGCAAGCAGCAGGGCTGGCCACTCCTTCCTTCCATGTCCCGCCCTCGCCTGACGTTACGTTACGTCAGGCGAGGGCGGGACACGGAAGGAAGGAGTGGCCTGCCCTGCTGCTTGCGGCGAGTGCGAAGATGAATGGTGAAAGGAAGCGTTTAAGAGGTTAGTTCCGGGAGCGACTGAGGGCGGGGGGAGCTGGCAATCTCGGGTGTGGGGGGGGGGGGGCGACCCGATGTTTCCCCGAAAAATAAGGCCTCCCCTGAAAATAAGACCTAGCAGGTCTTGGGGAGCAAAATTTAATATGACAGTGTCTTTTTTTTCGGGGAAACACGGTAGTAGTAAATGACAGCAGATAAAAACCGGATCGGTCCATCCAGTCTGCCCAATAGTCACAATCATTATCAATTCATGATTATGGTCTTTCTTTGGCGTTTCTGGGACATAGCCCATAGAAGTCCACCTGGCCCTATCCTTATGTTCCAACTGCTGGAGTTGCCCTCAAAGCCCACTCCAGCCTATTCATTTTCTCATTTGCGGGACACAGACCGTAAAGTCTGTCCAGAACTGTCCTCATGTTCCAGCCACTAAAATTGCTGTCTAAACCCTTTCCAGCCCATCCAAAACCAGATTGCCATATATGAGACACAGGCCGTACAGGTCTCCCGGTATCGGCCCTAGTTCATCACAGCCAGAGTCACCATCCACATCCACACACATGCAGCCATTTAAGTTTAGGTTTTTTATAACTTCCATTTTCTAAATAGAGATCCTCTGTGTTCATCCCATGCCTTTTTGAATTTAATCACCATTTGTATCTCTACCGCCTCCTT
The DNA here is from genome assembly GCF_901765095.1 of Microcaecilia unicolor. Taxonomy (NCBI): domain Eukaryota; kingdom Metazoa; phylum Chordata; class Amphibia; order Gymnophiona; family Siphonopidae; genus Microcaecilia; species Microcaecilia unicolor. Next base: position 228,951,561 of record NC_044032.1, on the reverse strand, counting down.
AATGGAGGCTTTCCACATCTGTGCTGTTAAAGCAAGGAGGAGGAGACAGCACTCAATGAACTTGATACTCGGTAGGTGAGAGGCTGGTGCAAGTGCAGCATACACTTCCACGGGAACCCCACAGGAACTGCTTCCGTCCCCACGGGAACGCCGCAGAACTGCTTCCGTCCCCGCGGGTTCCGCGGCATTCCCATAAACCCCATTTCTGTGCCGGTCTCTACTCCGGAGTCTTAATGCGTGGATGAGACGATGGTGCAGGGAAGATGATTTTAGATTTGTTAGGAACTGGGCAACATTCTGGGGAAGGAGGAGCCTATTCCGAAAGGATGGGCCCCACCTTAACCAGGGTGGGACCAGGCTGCTGGTATCAGCATTTAATAAGGAGATAGAGCAGCTTTTAAACTAGAAACAGGGGGAAGGTCAACAGTCGCTCAAAAGCGCATGGTTCGGGGATAAGGGATCTTTCAAAGACATCACCAAAACATGGAATATAGGGTATCCCGATAGTGAGGTTGCAAAAGAGACCATAGTAGATCAGGTGTACTTAAATAAAATAAAAATCAGACAAAAGATTGCAAATTAATACTGTCAAGAACTAAGCATGATGTAAATAGGAACAACAAACATAGTTTGAAATGTCTATATGCGAATGCCAGGAGCCTAACAAATAAGATGGGAGAGTTAGAATATATTGCACTAAAAGAAAACTTAGATATAATAGGCATCTCTGAGACCTGGTGGAAGGAGGATAACCAGTGGGACACTGTCATAGCGGGGTACAAATTATATCGTAGTGATAGGGTGGATTGAATTGGTGGAGGAGTAGCATTGTATATTAACGAGAGCCTTGAATCAAATAGATTGAAAATTCTGCAGGAAACAAAAATGCTTCTTGGAATCACTGTGGATTGAAATTCCACGTGTAAAGGGGGAAAGGATAGTGATAGGAGTGTACTACCATCCACCTGGCCAGGATGAACAGACAGATGCAGAAATGTTAAAGGAAATTAGGGACACAAACAACTGGGCAACAATAATAATGGGTGATTTCAATTACCCCGATATTGACTGGATAAATGTAACATCGGGGCACGCTAGGGAGGTAAAATTCCTTGATGAAATCAAGGACAGCTTTATGGAACAGCTGGTACAGGAGCCGATGAGAGAAGGAAAAATTCTAGATCTAGTCCTTAGTGGAGCGTACGATCTGGTGTGGGAGGTAATGGTGCTGGGGCCGCTTGATAACAGTGATCATAATATGATCAGATTTGATATTAACTTTGAAGTAAGTATACATAGGAAATCAAATACGTTAGCGTTTAACTTTAAAAAAGGAGACTATGATAAAATGAGAAGAACGGTAAAAAAAAAAAAACTTAGAGGAGTGGCTGTGAGGGTCAAAAATTTACATCAGGCGTGGATGCTGTTCAAATACACCATCCTGGAAGCCCAGGCCAAATATATTCCACGTATTAAAAAAGGAGGACAGAAGACCAAACGACAGCCGGCATGGTTAAAAAGTGAGGTGCAGGAAGCTATTAGAGCTAAAAGAAAATACTTCAGAAAATGGAAGAAAGGAACTGACTGAAAATAATAAGAAACAGTATAAGGAATCCAGAAAGCAACAAGGCAAACTATCTGCAAAATCCAACGTGAAAAACAAACCAGCAGATCAGGCTATTCATTGTCTATCTGGCGTCATTCAGGATATTCTATTTATGCTGCTCATGCTGGTTTTTTATGAAGAAGGTTCCTTATATCCTTGTTTTAACATATAATGTGATTCCGATCTTAAATAAGAAAGATACAGACTGGCCCCTGACGCAGCCCTATTGTTGGGCAAAACACAGCCTGTGTCGGGCATTTGTTTCATACACGGTATCCTCAATAAAGTCTTTTTGGATATTATACTGATCTGCTGGTTTGTTTTCCACAGTATAAGGAATGTCAAGTCAAATGCAAAGCGCTGATAAGGAAGGCTAAGAGGGACTTAAAAAAAAAAGACTGTGTTGGAGGCAAAAACACATAGTAAAAATTTTTAAAGGTATATTAAAAGCAGGAAGCTGGCAAAAGAATCGGATGGACCGCTAGATGACCGAGGAGTAAAAGGGGCGATCAGGGAAGACAAAGCCGTAGAGGAGAGATTAAATGAATTCTTTGCTTCGGTCTTCACCGAGGAAGATCTGGGTGGGGTACCGGTGCCACAAATGGTATTCGAAGCTGACGAGTTGGAGAAACTTAATGAATTCTCTGTAAACCTGGAGGATGTAATGGGGCAGTTCTACAAAATGAAGAGTAGCAAATCTCCTGGACTGGATGGTATTCATCCCAGAATACTGATAGAACTGAAAAATGAGTTTGCTGAGCTATTGTTAGTAATAGTAATTTATCCTTAAAATCGAGCATGGTACCTGAAGATTGGAGGGTGGCCAATGTAACGCCGTTTTCAAGGTTCCAGAGGAGATCCGGGAAATTATAGATCGGTGAGTCTGATGTCAGTGCCGGGCAAAATGGTAGAGACTATTATTAAGAACAAAATTACAGACCATATTCAAAAACATTGATTAATGAGACAAAGTCAACATGGATTTAGTGAAGGGAAATCTTGCCTCACCAATCTACTACATTTCTTTGAAGGGGTGAACAAACGTGTGGATAAAGGTGAGCCGGTTGATATTGTGTATCTGGATTTTCAGAAGGTGTTTGACAAAGTACCTCATGAAAGACTCCAGAGGAAATTGGAGAGTCATGGGATAGAAGGTAGTGTTCTACTGTGGATTAAAAACTGGTTAAAAGATAGAAAACAGAGAGTAGGGTTAAATGGTCAATATTCTCAATGGAGAAGGGTAGTTAGTGGGGTTCCCCAGGGGTCTGTGCTGTGACCGCTGCTTTTTAACATATTTATAAATGACCTAGAGATGGGAGAAACTAGTGAGGTAATTACATTTGCTGATGACACAAAGTTATTCAAAGTCGTTAAATTGCGGGAGGATTGTGAAAAATTACAAGAGGACCTTACGAGACTGGGAGACTGGGCGTCTAAATGGCAGATGACATTTAATGTGAGCAAGTGCAAAGTGATGCATGTGGGAAAGAGGAACCCAAATTATACCTACGTCATGCAAGGTTCCACGGTAGGAGTCACAGACAAAGAAAGGGATCTAGGTGTCATCGTTGATGATACGTTGAAACCTTCTGCTCAGTGTGCTGCTGCGGCTAAGAAAGCAAATAGAATGTTAGGTATTATTAGGAAAGGAATGGAAAACAACAATGAGGATGTTATAATGCCTTTGTATCGCTCCATGGTGCGACCGCACCTCGAATATTGTGTTCAATTCTGGTCGCCGTATCTCAAAAAAGATCTAGTAGAATTAGGAAAGGTGCAGAGAAGGGCGACGAAAATGATAAAGGGGATGGGACGACTTCCATATGAGGAAAGGCTAAAGCAGCTAGTGCTGTTCAGCTTGGAGAAAAGACAGCTGAGGGGAGATATGATAGAGGTCTATAAAATAATGAGTGGAGTTGAACGGGTAGATGTGAAGCGTCTGTTTACTCTTTCCAAAAATACTAGGACTAGGGGGCATGCGATGAAGCTTCAATTTAGTAAATTTAAAACGAATCAGAGAAACCTTTTCTTCACTCAACGTGTAATTAAACTCTGGAATTCATTGCCAGAGAATGTGGTAAAGGCAGTTAGCTTAGCGGAGTTTAAAAAAGGTTTGGACGGCTTCCTAAAGGAAAAGTCCATAGACCATTATTAAATGGACTTGGGGAAAATCCACTGTTTCTGGGATAAGTGGTATAAAATGTTTTGTACTCTTTTGGGATCTTGCCAGGTATTTGTGACCTGGATTGGTCACTGTTGGAAACAGGATGATGGGCTTGATGGACCTTTGGCATTTCCTAGTATGGCAATACTTACATACTTATGTTACTTCATGGGGTCTTGGTCTCGACCTTAATGTGGTTGTAACCACTGTCAGTAACTCATTCTGCGGAATTACAGTGTACAAAGATTTGATATCTAGTGTCACCATTAACACCGGATCTTCGGGCAGTACTGTCTCAGCTAGCATCTGTAAAAAATACGTAGTATCCTTGATATAAGTAGGGCTTTGGGATACGTGGAGGGGCATAATCGAAAGGGTTGCCCAAGTTTTCCTGGGGACATCCTCACAGGATGGCCCCGTAATGGGGTGGGGAAACCCGTATTATCGAAACAAGATAGGTGTCCATCTTTCGTTTCGATAATATGGTCGGGGACGCCCAAACCCTGAAATTTAGGTCGACCTTAGAGATGATCGTCCTTAGACTTGGTCGTTTCTGATTTTCGGCGATAATGGAAACCGAGGACGCCCATCTCAGAAAAGACCAAATCGAAGCCATTTGGTCATGGGTGGAGCCAGCATTCATAGTGCACTGGTCCCTCTGACATGCCAGGAGATCAGCCGGGCACCCTAGGGGGCACTGCAGTGGACTTCACAACCTCTATAGACAAAGAGTATCAGAGAGCTATTGGGTTCCCAAGATCTGAGCTCCTACATCCATCTAACACGAAAAATAAGAATGAGAAAATAGTTTGCACACTGCCCTTCACACATATGTCGAAACCTGTTCAAATATTGAGAAAACATTGGCATATGATTCAGAACTTAACACCGTTTCAAGGAAAAGACTTACTTGTTGCCTATAAATGTGAAAGAAATTTAAAAGATATGTTAGTACCATCAGCACTGTTTGATAACATACAGCAAGCCAAAAATTGCCCATGGGGCATTACCCTTGTGGTTTGTGCTCGGTGTGCATAGTGAATGTTAAAACTATTACTTTTCATATACCATCTTCAGGGAAAAAGTATGAACTTAGGCATTTTTCCAACTGTAAGACTGACAATGTCGTGTATGCAGCTCTATGTCCATGTGGACTGGCATACATAGGGAAAACAAAAAGAAGACTTAACGTTAGAATTATTGAGCACAAGAGTGCACTTAAGAGGAATTTACAAGACAAGCCACTGGTAGAACATGCTATGAAGTTAGGACATAAGTTTGAAGATTTTCAATTCTGTGCCTTGTTTGTATACAAGAGAACTTGGAGAGGAGGACCGATAGACACTCGGTTGCTGCGTAAAGAACAACAATTAATTTTCGATCTTGTTACATTGCATCCAGCAGGTCTAAACATGGAAACAGATCTATCAGTGTTTCTGTGAATATCCCAGTATGGGTGGTTTTCACAAAAAGTTTTTTATATATACAAATTTGAATTTTATTTTTTGATAAATAATTTTTATTACCACTTCTTCCCCAAGTTTACACGCTCATATTTATGTTTTACTTTTTATTTTTAGTCATGGTTTATTATTATTTCCTTATTGTGATTGAGTTTTAGACCGTCCCTGCTCAGTAGAGCTTATAATTGTGATATTCCATTCATTGGAGGAGCAGTTTTTGAAATGGTTTTAGCTACATGTATATGTCTAGACATGAACCATCTTTATAAATGAGTGCTATGCTTACTGATGCTTTGCTGTGATTTATTTATTTATTTATTTTTCTTCTTCTTTGACACCAGTATTAAGGAAGTCAGTGTTCACTTCCGGGTCTCTCAGTATTGAAAGTTTGACGTTTGACATCTGTACTAATATAAAGGAAGTTATTGTTCACTTCCGGTTTTTTAGCATAGAAGATCTTTTCGATCATATGATGTCCTGATTTTGAGCGCAGTAAGTAGCAGCGTTTTTTTATTACGCACGGTTCCTGTATAACGTTTGGCTCAGAAGTGGAGTGTATGTATGTTTACTTTATGAGGTTGGTTTGAACAACATATTACGCCACTAGTTTTAATAATACACCCCCACCCCCTTCTATGTATACCTGCACTAAACTATAGCTGCACTCAGTTGTGGGCTGCCTATACGTTTGGTATGCCATTTCTGAGGGTCACCCCATGAGGTTTTAATAGTGGTCTTATGCTGTTTAGTAACTGTGCTGTTTATATATATTCTGATTAATCTATGAAGCTTTAACAGCGTATTCAAGTTGTTCAGTTATTTATGATATGCTGGTATGGTTAGTGACTCTATTTTTATTTAAGCAGTTTGTTTGATTGCATTTTATTTTTTAGATATTGCTTGGGAAGAAGCTGACCTGCTGTTTATAAGCTTTTGCTTTGTTTAATATCACAGCAACTGAAGTGAGTCATTATATGTTATATATTTTTTTTTCACACCTTTAGATTAACTATTTTTCCTCTCATGTCACTGTCTTCTATATTAGATTAGAAGAACGTCCAATATCTTTTATTATATGTTGTAATTTTGATATTTTTATTGCGCTATGCTGTGGTATATGATCGCTTGTATATGTTTATTAGGCTGCATTTTATATTTATGGATATATAATTTGAATATGTGATCATTTTACTAGGATCATTGTTTTAATATTGAGTTTTGGTTATATAATTTGTATTTATTACTGTTTAATTATGATTATGTGTAATTTTGTTATTGCACATGTCATGGTATCCTATGTACTTCTTTCTTTAGTTCTTTATTTATTTTTCTACATTTATTTTTCTATATATACTATGAGTGGTGTTATATATGTTATTGATTTATTTTATTAGTTCGTTATTTTAGAACTCCTGACGCAGCCCTTGTGGGCGAAACACAGTCTGTGTCGGGCAATTATTTCTCCTATAAAGTCTGATTAATACCACCTAGCGATCTGCTCTTTTGTAAGCCTCCTACAGTGTCATGGGATCTCAATGTCGTTCTCACCCAGCTGATGAAACCTCCTTTTGAGCCACTGAACTCTTGCCATCTGAAGTACTTGACCTGGAAGGTCATTTTCTTGATGGCATTCACTTCAGCTCGCAGAGTCAGTGAGCTTCAAGCCTTAGTAGCTCATGCTCCTTATACTTAATTTCATCATAACAGAGTAGTCCTCCGCACTCGCCCTAAGTTCTTGCCGAAGGTGGTGTCGGAGTTCAATCTGAACCAGTCAATTGTCTTGCCAACATTCTTTCCCCGTCCTCATACCCGCCCTGCTGAACGTCAGTTGCACACATTGGACTGCAAGCGAGCATTGGCCTTCTATTTGGAGCGGACAAGCCCACACAGACAGTCCGCCCAATTGTTTGTTTCTTTTGACACCAATAGAAGGGGAGTGGCTGTCGGGAAATGCACCATCTCAAATTGGCTAGCAGATTGCATTTCCTTCACTTATGCCCAAGCTGGGCTGATTCTTGAGGGCCATGTCACGGCTCATAATGTTCGAGCCATGGCAGGGTCAGTGGCCCACTTGAAGTCAGCCACTATTGAGGAGATTTGCAAGGATGCGACGTGGTCTTCTGTCCACACATTCACATCTCACTACTACCTACATCAGTATACCCGACGCAACAGTCGGTTCGGGCAGTCGGTGCTGTAGAATCTGTTTGGGGTTTAGAATCCAACTCCACCCCCCTAGGCCCAATTTTTATTCTGTTCCAGGCTGCACTCAGTTAGTTGTTGTTGTTTAGGTCAATCTCAGTTATGTCCTCGCTGTTGCGAGGCCCAATTGACCAATGTTTGTTGTTTTGAGTGAGCCTGGGGGCTAGGGATACCCCAATCGTGAGAACAAGCAGCCTGCTTGTCCTCGGAGAAAGCGAGGTTACTAACCTGTAGCAGGTATTCTCTGAGGACAGAAGGCTGATTGTTCTCACAAACCCGCCCTCCTCCCCTTTGGAGTTGTGCCTTCTGTTGTCTTTTGCTTTCTAGTTGACTGAGGGGCATGCTCGCGCTGTGGGTGGGAAGACGGTCGCACATGCGAGGTGCGCACGTACACGCGGTGGCTAGCAAAACTTGTTGCTAGGAAGATCTTCCGATCCTGGGGCTGCTGTTGGATGTCACCCAATCGTGAACAATCAGCCTGCTGTCCTCGGAGAATACCTGCTATAGGTTAGTAACCTCACTTTATGTTCAATGGAAAATAAATCTGTTGGCTCAGGCTACTTATTATCTGAATATTCCATCACTGTTTCATTATTGATACCAAGTATTATATATTAAGGGCATTTGCTGTAAATTTTGTTTTAATTTATCTAATCCGTACATGCACATAGTTTTGCTTTTTAAATCCAAAGGTGAATCCTAAGAGTGGTTGAACAATTAGATATAAACTGTGCTGTTGTTTGTTTGTTTTTACTTTACTTGTTTTGGACTGCTTTGGGTCCTGCTGAGCTGTACATCTACTGTCTGGAATTTTGGAAGATAGAAATGAGAAAGTAAAAATTAGATTTTGGATGTGCTCTATAGAAGTTGTTGTTTACTTTTGCCGTGTGTGTATGAATGCCTGTTCTGGTGTATGCATGTGATAATATTTAAATAACTGTCTATACTTTTTGTACAGAAAAGGTAAACTATACAATATCAGTTACTTTTTACAAACAAATAACATAATTATTCAATGAATAGTTACACTCAAGTCCTCAATTATTGATTCAAGATTAACATGACTGGAATTTTTTTCATTAAAATAAAACTTCAGGAAAATATAGAAACCTGTATCAATTAAGTGTTCCATTTTAAATAGAGCTCAAATTTGATGGTAATATTCCTTAGCCTTCTCTCAACTCTAAAGATCTTTTGGCTACCAGAAATTCCGTGAGTTGTAATGGCTCAAAGAAAACATATTTCATCAATTGATAGCAGATTATGCATTTACATGGGTAACGCAAATAGGTCGCACCAAGCTGAAGAACTCCTGGCTTAAGCAATAAGAACTGCCTACGTCTTTTCTGAGTCTCTTTAGAAACATCCGGGAATATACGTTTTAAGACCCATAAATTCTTTGTCTTGATTAAAAAATATATTTTCATAATCCAAACTTTATCAAGAGTTAAGGCCACAGTTGCCAAGAAAGTGGAAGAAGTTACCAAATCAGAATCTGATAATTCCAAAATTGCTGACACATCCAACGGAGGGTCAGATTGTTGTGCAGACAATTGGGTTCCTGTTGGCCTACTCGGCAGGTAGTAAACTTGGGAGAAAGGAGGGATAACATCTTCCTTAGCTCCAAATATATGTCTTTTATGTATCTGTTCAGCATTTCCCTAGGAGTAACCGATGGTACTCTAGGGAAATAAAAAATCTCAAGTTATTAGATCTCAGGGAATTTTCCAAAAACTCTATTTTCCTTTGCATGTTTGTATTATCTTTTATTATAGTTATCTGAATTTCTTGAGTTTTGGCTAGATCTTTCTCCTGAGTTTCTACTTTCTCCGATAATTTCTTCATCTCCAAATGTTCTTTTTCCACTTGTTTTTCTAATTTTTTAATTCGTGTCTCCAAAATTTGTGTTTGTGGACATAAAACTTTACCCAGATTCACTATTAGGGCCCACAAATTGTCCAGGGTAACTTCAGCTGGTTTCTCCTCTAAGAAATTTGGAAGATTTAAAGATTGTACCTGGTCCGTTGAGACATTACCAACAGCAATCTCTTCAATTGTAGCCAAATGGTCTCCCACAGAATTATCTCATTTCTCCAAGGCTTGTTGGGAGCTAACAAAACTTGTCACTCCCTTGCTCTCCGGTGGTTGTTCTTGGGATCCTTGGCGTTCCACTTCAGCTTCACTTCCTGACTGCTGAGGGAGCGACAACACTGGGGAGCTGGCTCTCTGGGGCTGCGGGGGAGGAGCTCTGTGATCGGGGCTTAAGGTAACGTCAAGCACTAGCGGCGTCTCCAGGTTTCCACTCATCCTTGGTGTCACAAGCGTGCCACTCTCCAATCGTATTGACACTTCGGATCTCCGCAAAAATGGTTCGGGAGGCCGACTAGGGGTCCCAGTGGTTGTCAACCTTCCCCTACGCTTCGGCATAACAGCAGTAAGAAAGAGACGGGGAGATCTACAACAGGTTCAGTCCACCATCTTGGAGGAGTGGCCTAGTGGTTAGGGTGGTGGACTTTGGTCCTGGGGAACTGAGTTCGATTCCCGGCACAGGCAGCTCCTTGTGACTCTGGGCAAGTCACTTAACCCTCCATTGCCTGCCGCATTGAGCCTGCCATGAGTGGGAAAAAGCGCGGGGTACAAATGTAACAAAAATAAATAAAATCCTGAACGCATAACTTATGCCTATGATTTCTGAACATGTGGCATCATTAAAAGACAAACTTTTAAATGCCCAGCTGGGTATATATGGTAATCGTATCTTTAAATGTTTCAGACATATCCATGTACTTGCTCCCATGATATAACTGAATTCTATTATTCTGTCTCACTGTATTTTCAAATGTAAGCTTCGTTGAACCTGAGTTTGCATGGGATAACGTAGGACAAAATGTAAAAAAAAAAAAAAAAATCCTTTATCCTCCACCTTTTAAGACACTGTCTATCCAGCTGGATGGCGATGATATAATAAAAGCAAGTTTGGTCCAGTGAAGACTAACTCAAAATAACCTGTTCCTAAGCTGGGCCTTAGTATTACATTGAAAATGAGATTATACCATGCCTCTGTGGTCATGTTCCACTAATAAGTGAAACGATTAACTGGCTTTCTTGAAAGGATTATATAGCCTGTGGATGCATGACTAGGGACACAAACGTACACTTATTTATTCAATATCACAATAACTCATACACAGAAAACATCTTTTTAGGGTGGATAGTGTTCACAATGAGCTCCTTTTATTATTACTACTACTACTATTTAGCATTTCTATAGCGCTACAAGGCATACGCAGCGCTGCACAAACATAGAAGAAAGACAGTCCCTGCTCAAAGAGCTTACAATCTAATAGACAAAAAATAAATAAAGTAAGCGAATCAAATCAATTAATGTGAACGGGAAGGAAGAGAGGAGGGTAGGTGGAGGCGAGTGGTTACAAGTGGTTACGAGTCAAAAGCAATGTTAAAGAGGTGGGCTTTCAGTCTAGATTTAAAGGTGGCCAAGGATGGGGCAAGACGTAGGGGCTCAGGAAGTTTATTCCAGGCGTAGGGTGCAGCGAGACAGAAGGCGCGAAGTCTGGAGTTGGCAGTAGTGGAGAAGGGAACAGATAAGAAGGATTTATCCATGGAGCGGAGTGCACGGGAAGGGGTGTAGGGAAGGACGAGTGTGGAGAGATACTGGTGGAGAGATATTATTGACCAGATAGAAGAGATAGGAATTTTCAGTTTTGGCATAGTATAAGTCATCACAAGAACAAAATATAAGAAAACCAAAGGGAAGCCTACGGCAGATTATCAGGCTCATTTTTGAAAGTGGACGCCCATCTTTCAACACAAATTGGAAGATGGGCGTCCTCACAGGGTTGCCCAAATTGGCATAATTGAAAGTCAATTTTGGGCGTCCCCAACTGCTTTCCGTCGCGGGGAAGACCAAAGTTCAAGGGGGCATGTCGAAGGCATAGCTAAGGTGGGACTTGGGCGTGCCTAACACATGGGCATCCTCGACCCATAATGGGAAAAAAAAGGGCATCCCTGATGTGCACTTGGACGACTTTACCTGGTCCTGTTTTTCTTACGACCAAGCCACAAAAGGGTGCCCGAACTGAAAGATGACCACCTGAGAGAAACGGGGATCACCTCCCCTTACTCCCCCAGTGGTCACTAACCCCCTCCCACCCTCAAAAAAAATATTTCAAAATATTTTGTGCCAGCCTCAAATGTCATACTCAGGTCCATCACATCAGTATGCAGGTTGCTGGAGCAGTTTCAGTGGATGCAGTGCACTTCAGGCAGGCAGACCCAGGCCCATCCCCCCTACCTGTTACACTTGTGGTGGTAAATGTGAGCCCTTCAAAACCCACCAGAAACCCACTGTACCCACATCTAGGTGCCCCCCTTGACCCGTAAGGGCTATGGTAGTGGTGTACAGTTGTGGGTAGTGGGTTTTGGGGGGCTCAGCACACAAGGTAAGGGAACTATGTACCTGGGAACAATTTGTGAAGTCCACTGCAGTGCCCCCTAGGGTGCTCTGTTGGTGTCCTGGCATGTCAGGGGGACGAATGCTGGCTCCTCCCACAACCAAAGGGCTTGCATTTGGTTGTTTCTGAGATGGGTGTCCTTGGTTTACATTATCGCTGAAAATCAGAAACGACCAAGTCTAGGGATGACCATCTCTAAGGATGACCTAAATGTCAAGATTTGGGCGTCCCCGACCGTATTATCAAAATGAAAGATGGATGTCCATCTTGTTTTGATAATACTGGTTTCCCCCCTACGGGGACATTTTGCGAGGACGTCCTCAGCAAAACTTGGGTGTCCCTTTCGATTATGCCCCTCCACAACAATTAAGATGAACCCATCAGAAAACAGGATATCCTCACTGAAATTTTGCCATCTGTATTGTATAGAGCAGCATAGAAAAATGAGCACAACTGTTTTTGCTACCAGCTACAATAATTTTTAAGCTGTGTTAGTGATATTCAATATTTATTTTATGATATTTATATCTAGACTAGTTAAAAAGGCCTGCTTCTGACACAAATGAAACGGGCGCTAGCAAGGTTTTCCTCGGAGTGTGTATGTTTGAGAGAGTGTATGTGAGAGTGACTGTGTGTGAGAGAGTGAATGTGCGTGTGTGTGTGAGAGAGTCTGGGTGCGAGTGTGTCTGTGAGAGAGTGTGTGTGTGAGAATGAGAGTGTGTGCAAGTGCGTATGTGAGACACAGTGTGAGTGTGAGAGTGTGTGTGAGACACAGACTCTCTGTGAGACTAAGTGTATGAGACCAAGAGAGTGTGTGAGTGACTGTGTGACACATAGTGAATGTGATACAGTGTGAGACACAGAGTGTGTGAGAGACAGTGTGCGAGAGTGAGAAAGACATTGACTGTGAGAGAGAGTATGTGTGTGACAGATACCTCCTCCCTCTCTCTGGTGTCAGCCCCCCCCCTCTCTCTCTGGTGTCTGAGCGTTACTGTGTAGGATGCTGAGCTCTGGCTGTGCTTCAAGGAACTTACCAATCCTATTTAATAGAATGCACCTCCAACATTCTGAAGCCGAGAAACCTCGTGTGGTTGGTCACTTCTGCTTGTGACGAACCCGAAAGTATGTGATGTCAATTCAGGAGATGGATACAGAGAGCAGGAATGCCTCAGCCATGCAGTCAGCTTCAGAATGTTGGAGGTGCGTTTTATTATATAGGATATGGGAAGCTTTCAAATAAATAAAAATATGTCAAATAAGTTAAAAAATATATTTTGTCCTCCACCTTTTAAAGCACTGCCTATCCAACTGGTTTAGACTATTTACGGATGGACCACGTATAGGCAGTCCTTTATTTCTAATAATCTTTGGCTATTGTTTTCAATAGTGTAACCCTAAGGCAGTGATGGTGAACCTATGGCACGCGTGACAGAGAGGGCATGCAGAGCCCTCTCTGTTGGCACGCGTGCCGTCGCCTCAGCCACTTCCAGCCCCCCTCCGAATAAGTCATACCTGCATCAGGCCGGCCAGCCTCCCTCCCTTCCATCCAGCACCAGGCTGCCTGCCCGCCCGCCCCTCCCTCCCTTCAAGCACCAGGGCCCCCTCTCCGAAATGTAAAGGTCATACTTGCTCGGGGTTAAGGCGTCGGCAACGGCAGTGAAAAGCGCTGCCTCGGCGCGCCTTCAGCCTTCCCTTCATTCTGTCTCTCAAGTGCTGGTCCCGCCCTCATGTCCTGTTTCCCGGGCAGCTCTCTAACCCGAATCCAAGATGGGAGAGAGGCCATTGATAATTTCAGCACTTTTAACATCTCAGAAGAAATGTTAAGGAAATATGCTGTTCTAGTTTTCCTAGGAAAATTGACAAAACACAAGTTTCTTAATTTAGAGAGATTTTCTGGTTGTTCTAATTTCATGAGAATCAACACATTCAATTTTCCCAACTTTTAATTTTAATGAGTCCATTCTTTTAGCCCCATCTCCTATTTGAGTAGAGTGACTCGGGATAGTTCCAGCTTCAGCTGATAATTGTACTTCAATTGCATTAAATTTACCAGACAAAACTATGGTTAGCCATCAACAATTTGGGCAAAGAAATTCTGAAGTCAAAATCTTTGGATTTCTCAACTGAAATTAAATCAGATCAAAGTATAGTAGTAATAGGAACATGCTTACCTGAACCCTTTAGTTCAGGCAGGGCAAACACTTCTTGTCATCGAACTTGAAGAAACGTTTTGCAAAGACAGTGCTCTCATATCAGCTCCCACTTAGTCATTGTCCCCTTCTCCTTGTGCTTCCCTCAATGCCATAGTGTTGGGTTGCACTGGGAGCCTGCACACCTCGGGTGAGAGAGATGTTTCCAGGGTCAGGGGGGAGGCTGCCTCCAGCCAGTTGTTGCTCCTCCAGCAACCATCTCACTGAAGATCCTTGAGGAGCAATGAACAAAACATCAAGCAGGTAAACTGTTGAAACAGCAGGTGGTTGACTTGCTGGCACACGAAGAATACCTTTTCTTTCCTATTATTAAGAAGTATTTCAGCAAAGGAAAAAAACAAGACACCACTGCACTCCTAAGCAGTCAAGCTACTGCTATCTTGCTTCCACTGCTTCTTTTTAATTGTCCCTGAATATCCCCTCCCAGTCCACTCAGCACGTTAAGTGGAACAGGAGCCGCTCCTGTCCTGTTAAACTCTTTTGAATGTTGGGCTCTATGTGTGTTTACAAGTGTAGATTTTAGGCACAGATTTAGGCATTTTTTGGATTGTTTGTGTAGCAGCATTTGTGCACTATTAAGGCAGGTTCTGGGAATCTATTTTATAAAAACCATATTGAGGACAATTCTGTAAAGTGGTGCCTAGATGTAGGTGCCTAGAAGTAGGCACCACCTACATCAAATGTGCCTGTGTGTACTAGGCACTATTCTACAATGTAGCATATAAGGGACAAAGCACCTAACTTCAAAAGGGAAGTACATGTGGGTGGAGCATGAGTGGCCATGGGTGTATTTCCCAGTTACACACTTAGCTTATAGAAACTACGTACATCACTTGGTACACCCAAGCACGGCAACTTACGTCCGCCATTGACATAGGTGTGCCAGTGTCAGCCTTACTCTAGTATTCTATAACAGAATCATGGCTCCAAAATGCTGTTATAAAATTAGCTCTAAGTGCATGGCATTGGGGCGCCTAGACCGAGGTGCCAGTTTATTGAATTGACTCTTATGTTGCCTTTTTAATATACTTTATACTTTATTAGATTTGCTAGACCACACCAGCAGCCTGGGCAGGGCAGAGCAGTGTACATGACTAAAATGTAAAGAAAATGAACTCCAATTTTTTTACACAAAATATATATAATCACTCAGAAGAAAACAGGAAAAATCCACTCACACAAAGAAAAATTTAATACATTCATGCTGAAGAAAGTATAAAACACACAGCAAAGAAGACGGATTACAAAAGAAAGTATAAAGCACACAGCTAAGAACAAGGGTTGGTTCCTCTAATCAACTGGCAGCAATTTCTGGCAAATTCTGATCTCCAAAAGCTTGTCTAAAAAACCAGGATTTCAGGTTTACCTTAAAGTTTTTAACGGACAGTTCCCTATGAAGGGAAAGAGGCAAAGAATTCCAAACATGGGGAGAGGAAAAAGAAGGCATGGTGTTTGGTTGTTTCTAGCTTGGCAAGTTTTGGACCTGGTAGGATGAGATGACGATTGTTCAAAGAACGGAGGACTCTTGCTGGTGAGTAGAGAATAGTAAGATGTGAGAGATAGTCTGGAGTACCCAATCTAAAAGCCTTGAAGGTCAACAGGGAGATTTTGTATGTAATTCGGAATGCTACAGAAAGCCAGTGATTTTGTTTGAGTAAGGATGAAGTGTGATCGAAACAACTAGCATGACAAAGTAATCTGATAGCCATATTCTGTAAAGTTTGAAGTTTCTTAAGAGCAGAATGAGGTAAACCCGAATAGATGATGTTGACATAGTTAAAACGTGGTAGAAAGTGCAAGAATAAGCGCATGGAAATTGTGGTGATTAAAAAGGTGATGGATAGTTCATAGCTGTCAAAAAATGAAAAAGCAGAGCTTGGCAGGTGTGTGATGTGCTGTGAAAAAGAAAGAGAAGAGTTGAGAATTACCCCTAAATATCGAAAGTGGGAGACTGCAGCGATTGCTGTCCCAAAAAGAGAAATATGCGTGGAGGGGAGATTTACTGAGCTTGAAAACCAACAACTACTACTACTACTACTTAGGACTAATTGGTGCTCAAAAAGCCAATTAGCAACAGAATTTGAGCAGGATTGAAGAGGAGAGATGGAAAAAGAGGATGCATTGGTAGGATAGAGTAATAAAATTTCATCCACGTAGAAGTAAGCAGATAATTCCATATGATTGAATATGAGCAGCCAGCAGGCTGAGATATAGGTTGAAAAAGAGTGGTGAGAGGAATGACCCTTGGGGGACCCCAACAGCGGACATCCCTCTTGAGCGAGGTTGAGGTGGAGGTAACAACTTGAAAGGAGCAGTTGGATAAAAAAGTAAATTGAGAGAGGACCTCGCCACAGATACCCATCAAGTTCATAGTTTCAGAAGCAAGTGAATAGTACACATTCGTTTCTGGAACCAATACAGATGGACAGACCCTCCACACTATTTTATGGAGCCAATTATTCCTAAAAAAAGAATGTTACCACCATTGTTGTGAGGTAGATGTAGTGGATTTCTTTGGATTCTCTCTTCAAGCCAAAAATATTCCTCTAACATGAATCAGATATACATTCTCTTACTGTAATAAAAAAATAGAGATGGAGATTTAACAACTGTAAACATTCTCCAGAGAACTCCAAAAACAAGATGGTAGTATCAGCCAAACTAGCATTTCAACATGCTTGAACAGAACAGTAAACGGCTAATTTTAATAACTTTACTAGGAAAAGCCAGTCAGGGTAACTTTTGAAGACATGACCAAATATTGATTTATCTATATTCTAATGATATCCCCTTAAGTTGTTTTTCCCCCTCCCCCACTGGCATAAATTCTAGGTGCATGAATCCATTTTTTTATTGTTAGCATTCAAGCAAACATCTATACAAAGATTTTATAGCAAAATGGCACATTGGGTATGAAATATTCATAAGATAAACATACAGAAAGCAGATACCCTACATTCTAAGCTTGTTACTTAGCACTTTAATGGCTCCATTCAAAGAGACCTTATTCCCTTTGTGTGTACGTGGGAATATTTCTTGATGAGTCAGGCCCCAAATATGGGAACTGACTGAATGAAAACTCTCTGCTTATGCAATCTCAAGGACAAATGTTCCGCCCTGAAAGGTAATGAAGTTTCTGCTTAGTGGGTTGGTTGGATGTACAGTCTGAGTTTCACTTTGCTAACATAGCAGGCATATCAAGTATAACCTAGGAGGAGCTGATTTACTTTGTGATTTACATTGTAATTCAGGCTCTGTTCAACTCTTAAGACTCAAAATAGTATCACAGACATGTAAACTGCATTTTAGACCTGCTCAGCTTTGAAAATTACTGTCCCTTCTCGGTTCTCACGTGTTTCACAGACAAAAGACAAATCAGAAATCTTGGTGCTGAAAATAATTGTGGAAGAACAGCCAAAGCTTATGAAACAAAAAAAAAAATCAGAATTTTCTTACTATTTTATGAAAATAACTTCAGTTTATATATTTTTATGCAGACAAATTTATTTATTGGGATTTATTAACTGCCTCTGTCAAGAGATTCATCCATAGTAGTGCATAGCCGATACAGTATAATATAAAATTAACAATTCTGTTAACAACATAACAATTGTAAAATGACCCAATATACGCATAAATACAATCAATGAGATAAACTTGGAGATGGCAAATTGAAACCTATTAATAGGGCTAACATAACTTTTTAGCATCTTGCAAGCCGGTTGTTGAGGGAATGCGAGCCAGCTTGCCTCTCCTCCCCCCACCCTGCGAGCTGCAGGGTCACAGACTCCCCGATAGCCCTCCTTTCCTTCCTGCCGCTGCCCTGCATTTAAATATTTTATTTTACCTCTAGTCGCGGCACCTGCACTGAAAGCAGCAGGCTCGGCTCCCCTCCAGCCTTCCCTTCTCTCTTAGTGTCCCGCCCTCTTCTGATGTATTTCCTGTTTCCGCAAGGGTGGGACACTGAGAGGGAAGGGAAGGCTGGAGGTGAGCTGAGCCTGCTGCTTTCAGTGCTGGCGCTGCGACTCGAGGTAAAATAAAATATTTAAAGGCAGGGCGGTGGCAGGAAGGAGGGATATCGGGGAGCTGAGGGTGGGCAGGTGAGCCAGCGCTGGGGGTTGGAACTGGAACTCGTCTTGGGTCTGAAAAGGGGGGCAGGTGGAGGCTAGGGTGAGTCACTGCACATGGATGGGAGGGGACGGGAGGATAGGGGGCAAAAGGAGAATCGCTGGATATGGGAGGGGAGAGAGGAGAAATCGCTAGACAAGGATGGTTAGGGGAGGGCAGAGGAGAATCGCTGGACATGGAGGGGAGAAGAGGGCAGGGGAGAGAGGAGAATCACTGGACATGGATGGGAGAAGAGGAGAAGGGCTGGACATGGATGGGAGGGGAGGATAGGGGTAGAGGAGAATCGCTGGACATGGATGGGAGGGGGAGAGAGTAGAGTTGCTGGACATGGATGGATGGAGGGGAGGGCAGGAGAAATGCTGAACCTGAATGGAGAAGAGAGAAGACAGGAAGGAGATGCACATGGATGGACGGGAGAGAGGAGAAATGCTGGACATGGAGTGAAGGGAAGAGAGAAGAAATGTTGGAGGGGAGGAAAGACAGAGGAAGGAGATGTACACGAATGGAGGGGAAGGCAGAGAGGAGAAATGCTGGACATGGAGGGAGGGAAGATAGAGGAAGTAGAAAGGCTGGATATGAATGGAGGGGAGGGAAGACAGGAGGAGATGCACATGGATTTAGGGGAGAGAGGAGAAATTCTGGACATGGATGGAGGGGAGGGCAGACAGAGGAAGGAGATGCACATGGATGGAGGGGAGAGAGTTGAAATGCTGGACATGGATGGAGGGGAGGGAAGAGAGAGGAAGTGAGATGAACATGGATGGAGGGAAGGAGAGAGGAGAAATGCTAGACATGGATCATGGAGGAGGGAGAGGAAAAAACTGGACATGGATGGATGAGAGGGGAGAGAGGAAGGAGACGCATATGGATGGAGTGTGTCAGCAATCATTGTCTGCGGGAGAAAAGCGAAAGCTGTAAGACTTGGGGGAGGGGGAAGGGAGAAAGAGGTGCCCAAGGAGGCCTTAATAGACAGGAGTGGAAGTGAGCCTATGTAGTCCATTGTAAGCAGTGAAGCCAGTTCGGTTAATCTGTTTCCACCACCCCCCCCCCCCCCGTGTGACGTGCCGTGCTGTTCATTTGTGTAGTAGGATTACCCGCCCTTGATGTCATTACATTTTGATGTGAGGACGGGGCACTCTCACTGTTCCGCCCTTGACGTCATCACGTTTTGATGCGAGGGCGGGGCAGAGAGAGATGGTGACAGATGAACCTAACGGACCTTACGAACCCTTCACTTCAGTGAAGCCACGGAGTCAGCTTCAGAACGTTGGAGGTGGAAATTATTATAGTACATTATACATACAACATCACTGGTCAGGAATTTCAGGCCCTTATCTCATCAGCTGGGAGGCCCGTTGCAGCGAAAGCCCGAAGACTCCTTATGACCAGGAACAAGTCCTCTGCGCGATACATCTACCCACAGATGAGCCTCAATTTCACTGAAAGAAACTCTCCTTTTTATAAGGCTTAGAACTCATATTCAGAGCTAAGGAAAATTACAGAATGCTTCTCTGTTTAGGTAAACAAGCCATACTGCGGGAACGTGGTCACATGTTTTCCAAGTCCAGGTGGCCAGGCTGAACTCCGAAAACAAGCACCATCCTCCTCTTCACATACCAAATTAATTAGAGCTGTGCCTTATCTTCTGCATTCCAACTTATTTTCACACAATCAAAGTTAAACAATCATTTTTAAACAGAATTACTTCTAATCAACATTACAGACCTCGAGTGCACTGGTCGGTCAAGACAGAGTTGAAAAACAATCTTTAAAATTCACTTTTATTACATGCACCTACTGTAAAAATATGCTTTAGGAAATGAATTTTACACTATCAGAAAACAAATGAAAATCTATGACATTTTGAGTTCCATCTCCTCCTAACTGCCATGTTCATCAATCTTTCTGCACCAGTCCAAATGAAGTCAAAAGTATGTGGTCACACTGAGCACTTAAAACTCTCAAGGGAAAGTCAAGTAATCAGTTTAATTACTTATAACATTATTTTCTTATTTCTCATTAACCAACTCATAATCTCTCTAGATTTTTCTTAATCAAGAATGATTTAAAGAAAAATAGGAAATTTCAACAAGATAGGGTAACACAAAAAAGAAGACAACTTTTATTCCTTAGGCACTTCAGATTGGTGCCCAATTTTCCCTAAAATTTCCCTGAAAGTGTATTGTTTGGTACATTCATGTTAAATTGAGCCAGCACAATTGAAACTAAATTTTTATTGTTATGAAAAAATGTCATCTGTTGACAATGTTCCTCTTGAAGATCTAATGGTGTAGGTTGTTCCTTAGACCTGCTCTTTAATGAACAATGAAGCCTCTTAAGCCGCCTTCCCCCCCCCCCCCCCCCCCTTTTCATTTAAACTTATTGTTTCTTTATTACTCCAGAATGGCTGTTACGTATACACAGCAGGTAACTAGGTTTGTGAGCCCTTGGACCACTGCCGAGGAGCGGCAGCGGCAGGAGAATCACCCAAACACCAGACAAGGCAGACTGGAACTGGAACACAGTGGATCGGGGCGAGGCTTCACCTACACTTAGCTACCCTTCACCCAGAGTTAAGCTCCGGGCTGCAGGCAGCCGGCAGGACTTACCGGACAGGACAGGAAGGCCGGACTGCAGGACACAGCAGCAGGCAGACAGACAGTAGGAAACACTAGAAACATGCTGGGTTCCAGGGACACAGCAGGCAAACAAATAGTCCAGTAACAATCCGGGTCTAGGCAGGTGGCAAGCAGGAGAATAGTCCAGTAACAATCCGGGTCTAGGCAGGCAGCAAGCAGGAGAATAGTCCAGTAACAATCCGGGTCTAGGCAGGCAGCAAGCAGAAGAAAGTCCAGTAGCCAAGCAGAGACAAATTTACCAAAGAGTAAAAGTACAAAGGCACTGCAACAACTCACACCAAAGGAACACCTCTGAAGAACACTGTTGCAAGGCAACTAGGAACCTTACCAGGTAGTTAATAAAGGCAGGTCACAAGGGAGTTCACCAGGTATGGGTGCTGCTTGGTTCCAAAAAACTCCCAAACAATCTGGAGAGCTGGAAGATCCGGATCGGACCAGCATATCTTCTGGAACATGGGAACGGTAAACCATCAATTCGCAGCATTCCCCAGGTCTAAACCCTGGGGACCGAGGTGACTGCGAGCCAGGGACCTGGGCACAACCGTGACAATGGCTCCATCCTTTGCAGTATTGTGGACTCTGTAATAAGGAAAATTTATTTATTTTTAGGTGAATTACCTTTATTTATCTTGTAAAATTTTTCTCTGTTTATTATCCTCATATGGCCTCTAAGCGTAATACTTGATGTTTTGTAATTTAAAATGTCATAAATAAAAAACAGGTAGTTTGCTGAATACTTCCTCTGACCACCGTGGCACTGTCTGGGCAGTGCTGGAGAGGACTGGGGCAGAGGTGGGATTTACCAGGTTAGCAGACTAAATATTACCACTAACTGGTAAGTATGTGGATAAAGTTAAGATAGCACAAAAGTTGTTCATCCTGTTTATATCTTTTTGAAGGTGCGGTCTCCAGAATGTATGCAATATTCTAACTGAGGTCTCACCAGAGTCTTCTATAGAGGCATCATCGCCTCCTTTTTCCTACTGGCCATTCCTCTCCATATGCACCCAAGTATCCTTCTAGCTTTCACCGTTGCCTTTTCTACCTGTTTGGCCACCTTAAAATCATCACATACTATCACCCCCAAGCTCTACTCCTCTTTTGTGCACAAAAAAGTTCTTCTCCCCCCTCTAAACTCTGTTCTTTACCCCCCCCTAAACTGTACTCTTCCCCTGGGTTTTGCATGACCCTGTATTTTTTAGCATTAAATCTTAGCTTCCAAATTCCAGACCATTCTTCAAGCTTTGCTAGGTCCTTCCTCATGTTCTCCAAACCATAAGAGATGTCTACCCTTTGGCTGATTTTGGTATCATCCGCAAAGAGGCAAATCTTACCAGACAGCCCTTCAGTAATACTGCTTATAAAAATGTTAAAAAAAAGGGTGGCACAGAAACAGAGGGGTAACGTGATCAACAGGACGCTTCCAAAAAACCAAGGAGACAAAGAATAAGTAGTAAAAATGTCCTTTAATAGTAGAAAATAAGACTCAACACAGCACTGTGTTTCAGCTAGAAACAACTGCCTCAGGAGTCTGTATACAGTAAGCGTCAGTGGGTGGAGCTAAACCAAATCAAGTCTTTAGAAAGACTAATGATTGGTATATATGAAGGATACATTGGTAGAAAGCAAAAGCAAAACTGAGAGGAGAATAGTGTCCACAGCGATATTTTTGGAGGTGGAAGATTTCTTTCAGGAAATGCTGGGCTAGAGTAGGAGCTGACCATAACCTGGCTAGAGGCACGTAAGTACATAAGTATTGCCACACTGGGATAGACCAAAGGTCCATCAAGACCAGCATCCTGTTTCCAACAGTGGCCAATCCAGGTCACAAATACCTGGCAAGATCCCAGAAAACTCAATAAATTTTATGCTGGTTATCCCAGAAATAAGCAGTGGATTTTCCGCAACTCAATTTCATAATGGTCTATGGACAAAGTAAGCAATCTTCGAGAAGCGGTCCACCACCACCCAAATGGTAGTGAAGGCTCCAGATAATGGGAGATCAGTGATGGTTCATCACAAGATGTGTCCAAGGGTTCTTGGGTGCTGGGAGTGGTTGGAGAAGCCCCCAAGGACAGGCACAGGAAGTTTATGGTGGGCACAAACTGGACAGGCTGTGACAAACTCTCTTAAGTCCTTCCTCAAACCACCAATATGTGCAAGATATCAGTTCAGTGGTGCCTCAAATTTCAGGATGTCTGGAGAATTTAGAGTCATGCCCCCATTTGAGTACAGCTTCCTGGAGTCGTTTGGGCACTATGGTTTTGCTGGGTGGGACTGGAACAGTGGTAGCAGTCAATATCCAGGCAAGATCTATGATATGCTAGAGGTCAGATGTCTCGGCGGTTTCCATAGATCGAGATAGCATATCCACTTTGACATTCTTCTCTGCAGGCCAAAAGAGCATGAGGAAGTTCAAGAACAAGGACCACCAGGCTTGTCATGGATTAACTCAGCAGGCTTCTTGGAGGTACAACAGGTTTTTATGATCCGTTAGTACAATAAACGGATATTTGGCTCCCTCGAGTAAGTGGCCCCACTCCTTCAGGGCCAATTTTATGGCCAAGAGTACCTGGTTTTCAATTGTATAATTCTTTTCAGCAAGGGAAAACTTTTAGGGAAAGTAGGCACAAGGGAACAATTTATCGTTGGTATTGGCCTGAGATAGTATAGCACCAGACCCTATGGCAGAAGCGTCTACCTCAACAAAGAAACACTTTCCAGGATTTGGGTGTCAAGGAATGGGGCAGTCATAATGGCCTGTCTTAGGCAGTCAAATGCTGTTAAAGCCTCCGTTGGCCAGTCTCAGGGATTAGCCTACTAAGGGCTGTCAGAGGTATGGCGATGTAGAAGTAGTTCTACATAAATTGCTGGTAATAACTGGCAAATCCCAAGAATGTCTGAAGTGCTCGGTGCCCGTGGGGGTCAAGGCCAGTCACGGATCGCAGACAGCTTCCATCCACAGCCCTTATCAGAGATGACATACCATAGGAAGGGTAGTTTTTCCAACTTGGCATACAGCTGATTCTGGCATAGGCATTACAGCGCCATCTTGACCTGCTCTGGGTGTTGTTCCAATGAACAAGAGAAGTCCAGGATATTGTCTAGTTATACAAGGACACATTTGTATAGTAGGTCACGGAATATGTTGTTCACAAAATTCTGAAAGACTGCAGGGGCATTTGCAAGCCCAAATGACATAACAAGATATTCATAGTGCCTGTCTCTGGTGTTGAATGCCGTCTTCCACTCATCGCAGTTCCAGATACGGATTAAGTTGTAGGCTCCTTGGAGTCAATCAAACAGTTCTGAAATAAGTTGAAGGGGTACTTGTTCTTTATGGTAATAGCATTCAGGCTTCTGTAGTCAATGCATGGACATAACCCTCCATCCTGTTTGCCCACGAAGAAGAACCCTGCCCCAACAGGAGACGTGGATGGGCAGATGAACCCTCTCTGCAGATTATCTTGAATGTATGCTGACACTGCATCAGTCTCATGGGAAGAGAGAGGATAAACTCTACCCCTTGGGGGTGTCTTCCCAGGTAGCAGGTCAATGGGACAGTCATAGTCCTGGTGTGGAGGTCCCAGCCTGCTTTTTGGAAAATACGTCTTCATATTCTTGGTAGGCCTGGGGAAGGCCTTCCCTGGTTTCCAACTTACTGGTGGCTACTGAAATGGTGGTGCCCATGGAGCTCAGGCAGCAATGTAGGCAGGGTTGACACCAAGCTGAGAATTCACTCAATTCCCAGTCAATACGGGGATTGTGTTTCTACAGCTAAGAGAGGCCCAGTATGATGGGGTTTACTGCTGTCTGGAGAAAGTACAAAGCTATGGCTTTATGAAGAACCCCGATCCTCAAGCAGAGGGAAACTATTCTTGCCCTGATGATTCCTTGGATATCACCATATATGGAAGAAACAGAGATGGGTCGTGATAGCTCCTGGGTGGGAATATGATAGTGAAAAACCAGAGTCTCATCAATGAAGCTGCCTCCAGCCCCAGAGTTGATGAGCGCCTCGGTGGAAAATCCTGAGCCCAATTCTATGGTAGCGGGGACCAACAATTTGGTGCAGGGAATTTGTATGGAAGAACCTAGGCTTGCTTCCCCAACCAGAACTAGGCTTGAAGTTTCCCCGGTTTCCTGGGGCACCAACAGACATAACGGCCTTTCTCTCTGCAGTACAAACACAGATCCTGTGTCCATCTACGCTGCTTCTCCTGATCCGACATGCTCAATCGACCTGCATAGGCTCCCCGCTCCCAGCTGATGCCAAGAGCTTCGAGGAAGAGGGTTTATGCTGGAAGCTGGGAGCCAGTCAAAACAGCCTACAGCCAGCTTGAAGCTCTTGCGCCTGCTCTCAAAAGCGGATATCCACTCAAGTGCATAAGATGAGGTCATCAAGGGTTGTTGGGAGGTCTTGTCCGGCTAGCTCATTCTTGATCTGGGAGGACAGACCCTGCCAGAACCTTTCATTGTTCCATTCTAATTTGGAGACTAAGGTCCAAAACCGGATGTCCATTGTCTGAGACCCTTGCTGATGATTCAGTAACTCTTGAGGCTGCAGAGGAGGCCCTTCCAGGTTCCTCAAAGATTCTCCAGAATTCACCCAAAACCTCCGCTAAATTGTTCAATACCAGTTCATTCCATTCCTAGATAGGGGAGGCCCAGGCGAGAGCGGGACCTGTTAGAAGTGAGATAATGTATGCTACTTTGGCTATCAGAAACAAAGTCTCATGCTTGTAACTCAAAAATGATTTGACATTGATTCAGAAATCCCTGGCAGGATTTTGGGTTCCCATTGAACCGAGGAGGAGGGGCGATGTGAATCCCCATGACACTGGGGCGACGGCCAGACCAGGAGCTACAGCGGGTGGGGTGGCCATGGCTTGCAGTGCGCAAGGGTTCTGGAGGTGGTCCATTCATTGAGTTAGATCCTGTACAACCCCAGATAGCTGTTGGAGCTGAATGGCCAACTGCTCCAGTAACTGCAAGGCTGGTGACTCCGTTGAGCTCATAGCGTTCGCATCTTGATAAAGGACTTGAGGGTGAGCCCCTGGGCCACCATTGGGCCCCTGGCCCGAAGACCAAATGACTTCTGCTGATGGCAGGTGACCCACTGGGATGGCAGCAGGGAAGCTAGACAGAAGGCAACCACAGGGAAACAGGTGGGCATCCAGTGCAGAAGCAAAGACAACTGGAGCTGGCACAGGAAACAAGATGGCTGGGCAGGAAGCATGGAACTGAGCTCAAGGCAGGCTAGGTTGGATCTGGAGCTGGAAGCAAGACAAACTTGACGGACCTGGAGCTGGTGCTAGATGAGCTTGGCTAGGAATGGAACAAGACAAGCTTGGCTGGAACTGGAACAAGAAGTAGGGGGCCAGGCAACACACAGCTAGCAAGGCTGGCAACGTTGCAAAGGCTATGAGGGAAGAACTGGCCGCCTAAAGTAGTTGGAAGCACCGTCATCTCTGTGCACTGGGAACAGCTGTTCCCTAGAAAAGGTGCAGAGGAGTGCGCATGTGCACCTAGGGAACCAACTGCCAAGAGGATGTCCACAATATGAAGGACCCAGCGCACCAAAACTTCCTTAAAGCTTGCAACCCAGCTCTGGAATGGCCACATGACCCGTCCACGGACTCTAATGATGCACGGGTAAAGGGGTTGGGGAACGGCAATGGCCATGACAAGAGGGGCTTGTGAGGGAGTGACATAGAGGCGGAGTCCCTAGAAACACTCCCTCACTGAGGTATTAATTCAGTCTTACAGCAGGTGGTGCTAAACATGCCTTGTAAGAGGGGCAGGGTTCAGGCAAGGAGAAGATTAAATTCCCTGAGCCAAAACAGTTCAGGGAGGTTCTGAAGCAAGAAGCTTCCTAGGGTGAGGCCCTGAGTGCAGAAGATCCAAGGGTGGCCAGCAAGGCTGTAGTACCTGTGAAGAACCTGGAGAAGAAAAGTAGTCTTAGCAGGCAGTGCTACCCTGTAAGTGACAAAGCAAAAGAGGATTGAGGTAGGACAAGTCTTACAACCTGGTAGACAATCAGGCTCATTTTCAAAAGAGAAAAATGTCCAAAAAGTGACATAACTGTGCATCTAGACATTTATCTCACAAATGTCACGATTGTGACTTTTTCTTGGTTTGTGCTCCTCTCGCCCTCTGGTGGCCAGAACCGGTGGCTGCCATAGACTTTCCAGACTCTCTTTTCAGTCCGGTCCAGATATTTTAGCCCTCCAGTCTTGCTTGGAAATTTGGCAGCTAGCCTCACCCTTAGCTGCCTTGAGATTGCTGCAGCTGAGCCTCAGCTGCTGATGGGCTTATTAGCCACCTGGAAACTTTCTGTTTTGCCTTTGCAAACACCAAAGGTCTAGGTTAGTGTTTGGTGCTGATAAGAGCACTTCTGTCTTGCTGTGCTGTTAGGAACACTTCTGCCTGCTTGTTTAAGCTTCCCTGCTTTACCCTTCTGGTGCTGATAGGAGCATTTCTGTCTTGCTGTGCTGTTAGGAGCACTTCTGCCTGCTTGTTTAAGCTTCCCTGCTTTACCCTTCTGGTGCTGATAGGAGCACTTCTGTCTTGCTGTGCTGTAGGAGCACTTCTGCCTTGTCTTGTGACTTGTTCTTGTCTGGGTGCCTGCGGGCATTCCTGTTTTGAACCCTAACCTTGTTTCTGTCAAGCTTGCTCTGTATCCTATTCCCTGTTTGAGAATCCCATATCTTCAGTAGTCCCGAACCCTGTGTTAGTCAAGCTTGTTCAGTATCCTGTTGGCCTAGTCTGTCTGCAAGCTAGGTCCAGTAAGTCCTGCCGGCCGCCTGCACCTGGGGGCTCAACCCCTGGGGAATGGTGGTCAAGCGCAGGTGAAGACCGGTTGCTCTGTCCTGCTTATTCCCTGCTTGCCTACTGCTGTCGCTTATCGGCAGCGGTCCAAGTACATAAGTAATGCTACACTGGGAAAAGACCAAGGGTCCATCGAGCCCAGCATCCTGTCCACGACAGCGGCCAATTCAGCCCAAGGGCACCTGGCAAGCTTCCCAAACGTACATGTTATTCCTGGAATTGTGGATTTTTCCCAAGTCCATTTAGTAGCGGTTTATGGACTTGTCCTTTAGGAAACTGTCTAACCCCTTTTTAAACTCTAACAAGCTAACCGCCTTCACCACGTTCTCCGGCAATGAATTCCAGAGTTTAATTATGCGATGGGTGAAGAAACATTTTCTCCGATTTGTTTTAAATTTACTATACTGTAGTTTCATCGCATGCCCCCTAGTCCTAGTATTTTTGGAAAGCGTGAACAGATGCTTCACATCCACCTGTTCCACTCCACTCATTATTTTATATGCCTCTATCATGTCTCCCCTCAGCCGTCTCTTCTCCAAGCTGAAAAGCCCTAGCCTCCTTAGTCTTTCTTCATAGGGAAGTGGTCCCATCCCCACTATCATTTTAGTCGCCCTTCACTGCACCTTTTCCAATTCTACTATATCTTTCTTGAGATGCAGCGACCAGAATTGAACACAATACTCAAGGTGTGGTCGCACCATGGAGCGATACAACGGCATTATAACATCCTCACACCTGTTTTCCATACCTTTCCTAATAATACCCAACATTCTATTCGCAAGGGCTCATGTGGTGCCAGTGTCCGAGAGCCTGAGACTGTGACACAAAGACGTCCAAATCAGTATTTTCAAAACCTATTTTTAGATGTCTAAATCTCAAGGGGGCGTGCCAAGGGTGTGTTCAAGGTAGGACTTGGGCGTTCCTAAGATTTAGACGTCTTTCCGCCATAATGGAACAAAACAAAAGCATTCAAGACTAAAACTTGGATGTTTTGAGCTAGACCTGTTTTTATAATGAATAGCTGCAGTGGGAATTGAACCCACTTCCCCAGGATCAAAATCTGCTGCACTAACCACTAGGCTGCTCCTCTACTCCACACAAGAGGTGCCCCAAATGACCACTGGAGGGAATCGGGGATCACCTCCCCTTACTCCCCCAGTGGTCACTATCCCCCTTCCACCCCAAAAATATGTGATTAAAAACATTACTTGCCAGCCTCAGATGTTATACTCAGGTCAATTAGAATAGCATGCAGGTCCCTGGAGTAGTCTATTAGTTTGGCAGTGCACTGCAGACAGGTGGACCCAGGCTTCTACCTCCCCCTACTTATTACACTTGTAAAGGAAACTGTGAGCCCTCCAAACCCCACCCGAAACCCACATATTGGTGCTTCCTTCACCTGTAAGGGCTAAGGTAGTGGTGTACAGTTGGGGGTAGTGGGTTTTGGGGGGCTCAGCAGTAAAGGTAAGGGAGCAATGGTGAGGTGTACCTGGGAGCATTTTATAAAGTCCACTACAGTACCCCCAAGGATGCCCTATTGCTTTCCTGGGATGTCACTTTTCCACTATTCTACCTGATGCCAAGCTTTCTATTTTTTTTTATAACATCTGAACCTTGTGTCTATTGTTTATCAGTAGATTTGGGCTTTGAATTCAGATCTATAGATGAAAAGAAGGTCTCATTACATATATCTAAATGCCAGAGTGCTATTTTTCCATACTTCATAGCAAGAGTGTACATTCCCTAATTACCTGTCCAAATGCAACTGAAGCTGTTACCTCCTCAGTGCATGTAAATGGTTTCATCCCTGTGTGGATTATCTGATGCCGTGTGAGGTTTTCTTTCCAAAGCTTTTACCACACTCAGGACATGTAAATGGTTTCACTGCTGTGTGTATTCTCTGGTGCATTGTGAGGTTTACCTTCTGATCAAAGCTTTTACCAGACTGTATACGTGTAAATGGTCTCTCTCCCGTGTGAACTTTCTGATGCACTTTGAGATTTACATTACAACCAAAGCTTTTACCACACTTAGAACATGTGAATGGTTTCACTTTATTGTGGATTTTCTTGTGTATTTTGTATGTTTTGCGTTCGGATGTATTTGTTTGAAAATGGACCAAAAAATAAAACATCCAAATCACAAAACATTTTTCCAAACAGCATTTTCAAAAGGAAAAGAGAGACTTTTTTTTGGTAGAAAATGACCTTTCCTGTTCTGATTTTGGATGTTTTTTGTAAAACGTCCAAATTCAGACTTAGATGTCATATCCAAAAATGCCCCTTGTGCATTTGACTTGCCCAGAGCTAAAAGGAGCAGCAGTGGGAATTGAACCCATGTTGCCAGGATCAAAGACCGCTGCACTAACCATTAAGCCACTCCTCCTCTGTTTTGGACAGCTTGCATTTGGACGTCTTTTGTTTGAAAATGGACAAAAAAAAAAGGACGTCCAAAGCATTTTCGAACATAAAAGATAGATGTCTACCTTTTTCAAAAATGACCTTCTTTCCTGTTCAGAATTTTGTAAAACTTCCAAATTTTGATTTAGACGTTCTATCGAAAATGACCCTCAGTGTGACTTGGGAAGTCAGTGAAAGTGAAACAGTGGGGATTCCAGAAAGAAACAAGGTAGTTCAGCTGCCTGGTAGGGGGGTGATCAAGCATGTGCTGTGGACATACAGGAGCAAGCTACAGGAGAGAAAGCATGTGACTATAAGAAGTGACTGTATGTTTCTTTACCTCTAACCTGAGTATAAACAAACATTTTCCTTTCACCTTTAACCCCTGACTGACTGTATTTATTGAAGGCCTCCAGCACCATCTCAGCTCACATAATCACAGGGCTCTCTACTGAAAAATGGAACTCCACTAATATATTTTAAATGTTTGCTCTTTCAAGAATGCTGCAGTTTGTAGGGTGCAAACAAATGATGGTGGTCTTTAAACTGCAGGGAAATATAAGCCACTAAACATAGGTCAGGTTTGCAAACACACACAAAAATTGGCATGCCGTTCTAACATGTACCATCCCACAGCTACACTGAGTGCACATGACATAGGATTGACTTACTTTTCCTGCAGTCTGATGTTATTCCAAAACAGTAATGAAGATTCCTTTCCAAGCATCATAGGAGGCAAAGTCAAATCAATGATTAATGGCAGGCAATAAAAACATTCAAATGACTTTAATCTCTTCTTCATGGGAGCGAAGTCTAATATTTAATGATTCTTCAGAGCAAAAGGCTATCCTCTGCAAAAATAGAGGCTTTTTATTTCCTATGGACTCTAATCAGGGATCAGCAAATTATGCTGGTCAGTCCCTAAAGTTTGTCTCAGGCTGTACCCTACTTATATGACTGCTAACCTCCCGCTGGCATGATATATATATATATATATATATATATATATACAGTGGGGGAAATAAGTATTTGATCCCTTGCTGATTTTGTAAGTTTGCCCACTGACAAAGACATGAGCAGCCCATAATTGAAGGGTAGGTTATTGGTAACAGTGAGAGATAGCACATCACAAATTAAATCCGGAAAATCACATTGTGGAAAGTATATGAATTTATTTGCATTCTGCAGAGGGAAATAAGTATTTGATCCCCCACCAACCAGTAAGAGATCTGGCCCCTACAGACCAGGTAGATGCTCCAAATCAACTCGTTACCTGCATGACAGACAGCTGTCGGCAATGGTCACCTGTATGAAAGACACCTGTCCACAGACTCAGTGAATCAGTCAGACTCTAACCTCTACAAAATGGCCAAGAGCAAGGAGCTGTCTAAGGATGTCAGGGACAAGATCATACACCTGCACAAGGCTGGAATGGGCTACAAAACCATCAGTAAGACGCTGGGCGAGAAGGAGACAACTGTTGGAGCCATAGTAAGAAAATGGAAGAAGTACAAAATGACTGTCAGTCGACAAAGATCTGGGGCTCCACGCAAAATCTCACCTCGTGGGGTATCCTTGATCATGAGGAAGGTTAGAAATCAGCCTACAACTACAAGGGGGGAACTTGTCAATGATCTCAAGGCAGCTGGGACCACTGTCACCACGAAAACCATTGGTAACACATTACGACATAACGGATTGCAATCCTGCAGTGCCCGCAAGGTCCCCCTGCTCCGGAAGGCACATGTGACGGCCCGTCTGAAGTTTGCCAGTGAACACCTGGATGATGCCGAGA
Source organism: Microcaecilia unicolor (assembly GCF_901765095.1). Taxonomy (NCBI): domain Eukaryota; kingdom Metazoa; phylum Chordata; class Amphibia; order Gymnophiona; family Siphonopidae; genus Microcaecilia; species Microcaecilia unicolor. The sequence continues at coordinate 228,919,652 of NC_044032.1, read as the reverse complement.
GTGATTGGGAGAAGGTGCTGTGGTCAGATGAGACAAAAATTGAGCTCTTTGGCATGAACTCAACTCGCCGTGTTTGGAGGAAGAGAAATGCTGCCTATGACCCAAAGAACACCGTCCCCACTGTCAAGCATGGAGGTGGAAATGTTATGTTTTGGGGGTGTTTCTCTGCTAAGGGCACAGGACTACTTCACCGCATCAATGGGAGAATGGATGGGGCCATGTACCGTACAATTCTGAGTGACAACCTCCTTCCCTCCGCCAGGGCCTTAAAAATGGGTCGTGGCTGGGTCTTCCAGCACGACAATGACCCAAAACATACAGCCAAGGCAACAAAGGAGTGGCTCAGGAAGAAGCACATTAGGGTCATGGAGTGGCCTAGCCAGTCACCAGACCTTAATCCCATTGAAAACTTATGGAGGGAGCTGAAGCTGCGAGTTGCCAAGCGACAGCCCAGAACTCTTAATGATTTAGAGATGATCTGCAAAGAGGAGTGGACCAAAATTCCTCCTGACGTGTGTGCAAACCTCATCATCAACTACAGAAGACGTCTGACCGCTGTGCTTGCCAACAAGGGTTTTGCCATCAAGTATTAGGTCTTGTTTGCCAGAGGGATTAAATACTTATTTCCCTCTGCAGAATGCAAATAAATTCATATACTTTCCACAATGTGATTTTCCGGATTTAATTTGTGATGTGCTATCTCTCACTGTTACCAATAACCTACCCTTCAATTATGGGCTGCTCATGTCTTTGTCAGTGGGCAAACTTACAAAATCAGCAAGGGATCAAATACTTATTTCCCCCACTGTATATATATATATATATACAGAGAGAGAGAGAGAGAGAGAGAGAATCACATACACACGCATTAGATAGGCATTAGAGTGAAAGCAGTTTTAATGAGAACGTGTCTCTCTACTCACACACCAGGCACCAGCCTTGATTAACCACATTTCAAAAAACAGAACTGAGGACTCTCGCTTTTCAAGATGATCATCAATATAATGGACTGCAACAAGGTATACTTTCTAGAAGTTTAAAAGCGGCTATTATTTTAACGTGGCCCATTTGAAAAGCCTTATAGTGTCTTGTGTCAGCATGAATATTTGAAAGATGAGTTTTTCTTTGGCAAGAATTGCTAGCAATGATTAAAGACAGAATTCAAATCAACTTCCAGTACTTGTGTTATAGGGGTTGTTATCTTTCTGTCAAAAAATTCGTCCTCTATGACTACCACACACCTGTTTTGGTCAGCAAGCCTTCCATATTTGCCTTTGGGCTGCAGCCATGAGTTTTCCGCCATGTTTAATCACTTTAGCTTAGGGACCCAGGCACATCAAGCAAACCTTGTGTAGTTTTTACTCCTGTTTTATTATTTTCTAAAAATCAACTAATTCCCAGAATGGTCTCTGCTAATGGAGCTGCAACCCTTGTTCAACAACCTAGCCTTTCATTTAGGATGATTTGTTGTAATGAATGCTTATAGGCACTAGTCTAGGAGTCAAGTTGTCTATGATGGTGATCATGGCAGGAACCCAGTGGCAGATGAAAGCTTTATCTCAGGTTATACGAGGAAGGAAAGGATTGGAAACACAGAAGAAAAATCTGTTTGATGGATGAAGAACATGGTCCGAGCAGCATATCTATGACCGAAATATCATCTATGAAGGTCTTTGGTAACCTTATATAATTCCAATGTCACTAACAGCCCTGCAGCAAATGGTGGAGCTTCTTTTTATATGCCTTACAGGGGTGAAACCCTAGAAGCAGCAGACAGGGATAGGCCCCTAGAGCTCTTTAGCTGGGGAACCAATTGGGATGTGCCTAGGAGAGAGTTCCTCAGGTTACCTTAAGGTCACCCTTTTTTTTTTTTTTAGAGAGAAATGGTTATTATTTTTAAAAATCTTTTTCTACTTCTCTAAAAGCAAGCTCAGTGATCAAAGGTGGAAGGCCTCAGGTCTGTGGAGTGTGGGCTGTAAATGACCACTCAGATTTCAGGGCAAAAGAAAGAGAGAACGCCAAGTGGAGTCTTTTGTCTATCCTACCTCCTTGTAACAAAGTAATTTCTCGAGGCCCAAAGCCTTGTTGGGTTGGGCCCTGAGAAATCACTTAGATCTTTGGGTAATAGGAAAAGAAGATAAATTCCCAAGAAAGGAAGTGTGTTGGATCCTTTATTTCCTGCCACCCAAGAAGCAGATTGTGCACTGACTGGGGAAGAGAGCCTCAGATCCTGTAAGGGATGGTACCCTTTAACCTTGCAGAGATAAAAGGATAAGGCAAGGACAGGAACCAGCCTGAGACTTGGTGAGAGAGTATGTGATATTTCTATCTAGAAAGGAGATATTACAAGATAAAGAGGGATAGCTGTGTCAAGGATCTGGAGTGATGGAATACAGCTGTTTACTTAACCTACCCTGAAATAAACTATATAAATATGTTCAGAAGTGTCTTCCTTCAAGGTAATCAGCAAAGTTGGAGTTTCAGTATACCTCACTGTGTGCTGTGTACTTATTTCAGCTGTACCCACCCCCTCCCCCCCAGCTGAGGAGGGGGAGACCAGAGTGGACACTGAATAGATAATGGTCTAAGGCCTTGGAGAAGATTTCCCCACCTTCTCCCCCCTCTTGCACATTTGGAACCCAGAAATGTAAAAGCCCCAGGAATTCACCTCTCCAAACAGGAATCTCACCATGGACCAACTATAGTTATAACCCATTCAGAATCTTGTGCTGGATTTTGTAATATCCTCAGGATTCTTTGATAGGTGTCACTTTTCCGGGTAGCTGAGCCCTTGGACTGTAGTTGGGTAGTCTCTCCCTGCTTAACCTGTAGGCTAGATAGGCCCTGGCTGACGGCAGACAAATCACGCCTCGAAAAGGACTAGGCTATTGAGTGGCTCTGAAAATAGACCTTGGGGGGAGGCCTGACAGGATCAGGACCTTGGGGTGGCTCTGAAATGAGCCCTTGGGGGGCAGGCCTGACAGGATCAGGACCTGGGCTGGCCCAACAACATCGGAGCCAGGGAGCAAGGCAAGGACATAGACTAGAAACAAGGTAGACGAAGGAAGCAGCAAGGCAGGAGACTACAGGAACTGACTGAGGCTGGGCTAGAGACATGGCAGGAACAAGTAGAGGCTGGGCAGAAGACAAAGCAAGAATGAGCTGAGGTGTGTCCAAGCCTGACTAGATGACCCATTGCGAAGGCAGTGAGAGGGGAAGCCTGGCCACCTTAAATAGATCCGGGACCCTGACTTCCGTGATAAGCTCAGCCGGTCCCTTCACTGCTGCCCCATAGAGGATCTTCTGGCATGCCTAAGGAGGCTAGTGTCCTGCCAGCACCGGAGGTCAGGAGGGGAAGCCAGGCGCTGAAAGCAGCAGCGCCGGCAGCCCGCTGTGCCAAAGACCTGGCCTGGGAATCTTCCCGAGAGGACTGCAGAACCTGACCCCGACCCCTGCTGAGGCCCGCAGGTGAGTTGAGGCGTGGGGCACGGCCCTGCAATGATAGTACCTCCTCCCCAAAGGCCCTCCGCTCCGTGGTCCAGCTTTGGGTTTATGGGGAAACATGCAGTGGAAACTTCTGAGGAGCAACAGAGCATGGACTTGGCTCACTGGAGTTTGCCCCGCACTTTTCTAGAGTTAAGATGTTCTGGACTTTGTATTCTGCGTCCGGGTCCATGGCGATGGGGGGTTGGTGTAGGAGGAGTTCTATTTTTCCATTTCAATACAAGAGGTTTAAGATGAGACATATGAATTGTGCAATGAATTTGCAGTGTGATAAGTAGCTTCAGTTGATACATAACAGGTCCCACTTGGATGAATCGAGGGCAAATTTGGTGGATGAAGTCTTAAGACGCAGGTTCTGAGTGGATAGCCAGACCAGATCTTCAGGGCAGAATTGAGGAGCAGGATGTCTCTTCTTATCCACCTGACTTTTGTACCTCTCAGCGGCTCAGACCAAGAGTTCCTGCATAGTTCTCCAGAGGTTTGAAACTGGTCCATGGTTACCCATATGGTGGTGAATCCATCAGATTGACAGTAATAGTTCACAAAGCCCAAAAAACGTTGTAAGGCCCGTTGCCCCTGGGGGGTGAGGCCAATCTCTGATAGCAGATAACTTCACTGGATTCGTCATGAGACCCTGGTCTGATATAATATAGCCTAAGAAGGGCAACTCGCTCCTCTCAAAGATACACTTCTCCAGTATTGCTTACAGGCGATTCTCACAAAAGTACTGCAGGGTGTTTCACTTTTTTTATTTTTTTTGTACCCTGCGCTTTCCCACTCATGGCAGGCTCAATGTGGCTTAGGTACTTATTTGTACCTAGGGCAATGGAGGGTTAAGTGACTTGCCCAGAGTCACAAGGAGCTGCCTGTGTCTGCAGTGGGAATCAAACCCAGTTCCCTGGGACCAAAGTCCACCACTCTAACCACTAGGCCACTCCTCCACTTGTTCCCAATGTTGGGTATGTGTCTTGGAGTAAATTACTATGTCACCAAAGTAAACCAGAATGCAGTCCTGCAGTAGATCCCGGAAGATTTCATTCACAAAGTTCTGGAAAATTGCTGGTGCATTAGAGAGCCTTAACAGCACAACCAAGTACTTGTAATGGTATTAAATGTTGTTTTCCATTCATCTTCCTCCCAGACATGAATCAAGTTGCAGGCTCCCCTGAGGTCCAACTTCGGGAAAACGTGGCCTCCCTGTAGGCGGTTGAACAACTCGGATATCAAAGGTAGTGGGTATTTATTCTTGATCATAATGGGCATTCAGTCCTCGATAGTCAATGCAAGGGTGCAGGATACCGTTTTATCTTCCACAAAGAAAAAGCCTGCCACGGCCGGAGAGGTGGATGGTCGGATCAAACACCTCTAAGTTCTCAGCGATATAGGCAGACATAGCCTGAGTCTCAGGAACAGCGAGTGGTGGCATCTTGCCTGTAAACAGATCAATGGGGCAGTTGTATCCCTGGTAAGGAAGAAGCGTCTCGGCTTGCCTCTTGGAGAACACATTGGCATAGGTGATATTGGCCTATGGTAGACCATCCAAAGTACTTATCTCAATGATGGCCAAGGGCGTTACTGGGCACATAGGATCTAGGCAGTGGTGCTGACAGAGCTTACTTCAGGCTGTGAGCTCCCCATGGACCGAGTATTCCCGGATTATGTTTTTTGTAACCAAGGTAGTCCCAAAATGATAGGGTTTATCAACATCTGAAGAGCATACAAGATGGCCTACCTGTGGAGAGCCCCAATTCTTAAGCGTAGGGGAACCGTCTTGGCCTTAATATGTTCCTGAATATTCACATACACTGAGGAGATCAGAATAGCCTCTGGAAGGTCCTGGGTAGTGATCTTGTAATGTCAGACAAGAGCCTCATCAATAAAGTTTCCTCCTGCTCCAGAATCAATGAAGGCCTCGGTGGTTGTTAGTTCACAGTCCAACTTCAAAGACGCGAGAACTAGAAACTGTGTGCGGGGAATCCAGACAAAGGAAGCTAGAGCAGTTTCCCTGGCCAGGGCTAGGCCCAAAAGTTACCCGATTTGTTGGGACATTTGAGAGCATAGTGCCCTTTTTCACCATAATATAGACACAGATTCAACAACCGACACCTCTGCTTCTCCAGTTTGGAAAGGGATGAATAGTCCACTTGCATAGGTTCCCCGGGTCAGACGGTGTAGAGTCCTTGGTGGAGGCATGCAGGGCACACTGTAATCTGGGTAGCAGATGACCTGCCCTGCGAGGGAGGATTGCTGCTTCTAAGCCCATTCTTGAAACCAGATGTCCACCTGGTTACAAAGGCTGATGAGGTCATCCAGTGATGAAGGAAGGTCCTGTCCAGCCAATCGTCTTTTATTGGTGCGTCAACCCCCGCCATAAAACCACCACCAGGCTGTTGTTGTTCCAATTTAGCTCCGCAGCTAAAGTGTGACATTGGATGGCATAATTTCCAAGACTTTGAGACCCTTGCCTCAGCTTCAGAAGCCATGGAGAAGGCCTTTCAGGTTCCTTGAACACCCTCAGGAATTGCTCAAGAAAACAATTTAAGTTGTTAAGTATAGGGTTGTTTTGCTTCCAGAGTGAAGATACCCAAGCAAGGGCCTGACCCAATAGTAGGGATATGATGTAGGCTACTTGGGCTCTATCAGAAGTGAAGTCCCTGGCTTGGAGTTCAAAAATTATCATGCATTGGTTGATTACACCTCTACAGGTTTTAGGACTTCCATTATAATGGGGAGGGGCCAAAGCCTGAGTCCTGGCACTGCAGATGCAGCACTGGAACCGAACTGGTGGATGATTAAGGAAGGACAATGGCTTGCAGTGTGACTGACCTCTGGAGATGATCCAAGTGGGTAGTCGGGTCCTGCACAGAGCCCGAAAGATGCTGAAGCTGGAGGGCCAACTGCTGAAGCAGCTGCAAAGCCAGTGACTTACCCAAGTTCATGGCCTTTGCAATCTGTCATTCTTCTGGGTAGGTGAGCCCTTGGACTGTAGTCAGGTAGTCTCTGTCCGCTTAATCTGTAGCTAGATAGGCCTGGCTGACGGCAGACAAATCACATATCAAAGAGGACTAGGCTATCGAGTGGCTCTGAAAAGAGCCCTTGGGGGCAGGCCTGACAGGATCAGGAACTGGGGGTGGCTCTGAGAAGAGCCCTTGAGGCTGGCCCAACAATGTTGGAGCAGAGAGGAAGGCGACACAGACTAGAGAAAAGGCAGATGAAGGCAGAGGCAAGGCAGGAGACCACAGGAACCGACTGAAGCTAGACTGGAGAAAAGGCCGGAACAAGATGAGGCTGGGCTGGAGACAAGGCCGATTCAGGGCTGGAGAAAAGGTAGGAACAAGAAGATGCTGGGCAAAACACAGGACAGGAACAGGCTGGGCTGGAGACAAGGTAGGAACAGGCTGAGGCTTTGATGGAGAAAAGGAAGGACAAGCAGAGGCTGGACAAGACAGGAACAAACTGAGGTGCACTCCAAGCCTGACTAGTTGACCCATTGCGAAGGCAGCTGAAAGGGGAAGCCTAGCCTCCTTAAATAGATCCAGGACCTTAACATCATCACAGAGCACCCAGCTGGTCCCTCCACTGCTGCCTCATAAAGGATCTTATGACGCACCTGAGGAGACCAGCACTGGAGATCAGGAAGGGAAGCCAGACATGCACCCAAGGGCACCGGCAGCCTGCCACTCTGAAGACCTAGCCCGGGAATCCCCAAAGAGGATCACAGGACCCAACCCCAACCCATGCCAAGGTCCACAGGTGAGTTGGGGCGTGAGGTGCGGGGCATTGCCCTGCTGTGTCAGTGAGCTTATAGAGGTTAATATTATAAGGAGCCGCCTAGTTTTATGTGACAGGAATTAGAGGTGTGCATGGGGAAGTAAGCTGGTTCCCTTCTCAGTTGGTTTGGATCCATCCCCATATCTTCTTCCCTATTCCCCATCATATAGATATCGATCCCTCACCATCCCCACACAAACCCACACACGGGCTCACGGCAAGCCTCAGCTCTCCCAAGCAGTGCTTCTTTTTTTTTTTTTAAACTTTATTTGAGCCCCGCTGCTAATGACCACAAAGCACTCAAGGCTGCCGCCCTACCACGGCAGCTGAGGCACAAGGCTGCCCAAGAGGGAGAGCCAGCTAGGGGGAGGGACCCAGCCAACTCGGGTGTGATACCCCACGGGGTATGAAGGAGGGTCCCACTGGACCCACCACCACTCCCAAGCACACCGAGGAACCAGGCACAGGGATTTTTATTCTTTTTTTTTTTTTTTAACTAGGGAAGAGAAAATAAAACCAACTACCCTAAGAAAATATCTAAGTCCTACCAGACCGGACAAGCTGCACAGGCTGCATGTCTACCCTCTGCTGGAGACTGAGAAATACTGGATATATATGGTTAGGCACAGGTTATATGTACAGAGTTCAAAGTTAGTGTTCTCAGTCTCCCTCTGCTAGTAGGCGTGCATAACCCAAGCGTCTTGACCGGTCTGTAGGGTTGCTGAGGAATGGAGAAATTAAAAACATTAAATTCTACTCAGACCTCCTCTCAATGATTGGAAATCTCTGTCCATAAAATCAACAACCCACATTACCTTCCGAAAACATCTCAAGACCCACCTGTTCAAAACGTTCCTACCTACCAACAACAAAAAGGAAACATCTTCAAAGACGAAATGACTCATCACCACCCTTCACACAACTATACTAAGAACTCCAATACACTCTAACCTACCTCCCAACATCCTGATCCTCAGAATCACTAACCAAGCAGAACCATCCTACTAGACCTTTTTTCCCCCTCCACTCTTACCATTCGAAGCACCATGATGAAAACCTTATGCTGATCTTAAACATTATTTCTCTGCCTACTGCCCACCTCAAATGTAATTCCATTTAAAATGTAATTCTCTACCTCTATTCCCTCCACCTTAAAATGTAATTACAGCTAAAATGTAATTATCTTCCTATTCTAAACTCCTTTGTAAACCACACTGAACCAAATATGTTTGGAAAATGTGGAATATAAATTCTGAAATAAACAAAAACAAACAAACAAACAAACAAACAAACAGAGATTTCATCAAAAACTGTCCACTTGAAGAATTCTTCATTCAGAAACGCTACCATAGCGCTGCCAATATCAATGGATCTCCAATCAATGAGAGGAGGTCTGAGTAGAATTTAATGATACTATTCTATCCTAGAATTTGTAATCCGTTGGGTTGGTCGTGAGCCCTTGGGCCCTGGCCGAGGCCAGCAGGGTGCCGACCCAGGCCAAGGGGAGACCGACCCACCACCGCACACCCCAGCTACACAATACCCCCTAAGCTACCCCTCCCCACAGTCCCTCAGGAAGAAGGTAAATAGGCATACAGGCGGGCCTCGCGGCTGAACCGGAACCCACGCACACAGAGCCACTCGTGTGAGCCTCACGGCTGAACTGGAACCCAATCACACACAGGGAGGGGTGAAAGAACCCAGAGGACCCCAAGATGCCAGACACGCGCTGAACACCAGCAATAGGGCAGAGGGGGAAACAAAGGATCAGAGCGGGCCACGCCCACCCAGGGGACTAGCGCAGGACAGGGGAACTAACACAGCAACCCCCTCCCCCACCAGGGTAGGAGCCCCAGGCAGAAGCCAGAGGAACCAGACACAAAAGGCAGGCAGAAAGCCTTTGTCTCAAACCCACTGTAGACAGAAGCACACAGAACACAAAGGGTTAAGCTTGTAGAGCCAGCAGAGAGAGAGAGTGCCATAAATCAACAAACAATCAGAGAGAACGCTTCCCCTCCGGAGAGGGAGCGGGCCCATCCAACAAACACACTGGCAGAGGCAGGAAACAATACACACAGTACACAAAGGGTTAAACTCACTGAGCCAGCAGGCTGGGACACTGGGAAGAGAAATCCTAAAAACAAACAAACAAAGGAGAATGCTCTCACTCAGCCCAGAGACCCCCCCCCCCCTCCGGAGGCTGAGCAATGCCCAGCCCCACTAAACAAACGAGCAGCTGACCCTGATTACAGAGCTACGCACACACACACACAGCAGCAGCTAACCCAGAGGGAAGGAAAAGAATACTCTAATACAATACAGATCCCTGTCAGAACCTAGAGCACGTTCTGAGAGAAAACTATCAGGCTTTCCTGTTACCACCAAATAAGTAACGCAAAAGCAGAGAAACTCTTCAGCTGCAGGCTAAAGTACTATCCCCTGACATCAGCACAACCCCTGGCAGCCAATCAGAAGAGACGTCCCCCCCTCCCCCTCAGCCAAACCGGCAGAATCATAACAGAATTAGGATCAGCTGGTTCTTGCATTCCAAGTCTATGTATATCCATTGTTCATACTGCAACAAAATATGCTTTTGAAGTCCTCCCCATATGTCAGGCACATGGTCTATCGCACTGGTTGATTCTGTTGAACATAGTGTTTCACTGAAGGCACTTCTGTCTTCTTTTGTTTTAAGCAACTGTGATTGGAGGGGGTAAGAAAAGGTCAGAACTGTGATGTTCCAATCATTCGAACCTTAAATGGACACAAATCCTGTCCTACATATAGTTTATGTTCGGCATGGAAACATAACATAGACCATGAACTCCTTGGTACCTGTAGTATTGTGTCTCAGACAATACTGTTTTTGACCCTTGCATTAAAGAATGAAGTAACAAGCTCAACAGTCATATCACATATTGAGCGGTTTCCACACTTTGTATTCTGGGCAACTGAGTACTTCTATAAATCTGAAGGGCATAATTCCTAACAGCAGTGTCTTCATGCACTTTGGTCTGTTTGTCCAACATCAAATCATTTAGTGCCTCTTCCACAATAAAGGAATTCTGACCTTTATTTGCTGCATTTGTATCCCACATTTTCCCACCTCTTTGCAGGCTCAATGTGGCTTACATTATGCTGCCATGACAATCGTCATTAGCGGAATGAGAAGAACTAAGTATTATTTCAATTAAGGTACATAAGATTTCATGAAAATTAGAAATAAAGAAATAATTAATACAATACAGATATGCAAAGAGTAAAATGACAATATGATTAAAGTAACCAATTTAAGGAATTCAGTGTTGATTAGTTCTAATACAGATGTGAAATGTCTTTTATGAAGAATTCTTATTATAGGTCTTGTTGAATAAGTTCATTTTCAGTGACCTCCGGAAAGTTGTTAGATCGTGTGTTGTTTTCAAGGTATTCGGCAGTGCATTCCAGCGTTGCGCGCAGATGTAGGAGAAGCTGGATGCATATAATGATTTGTATTTGAGTCCCTTACAGTTAGGGTAATGGAGGTTTAAGAAAGTACATGAAGAACTTTTAGTATTTCTTGCTGGTAGGTCTATAAGGTCTGACATATAAGTAGGGGCCTCTCCGTGGATGATTTTATGAGCTAAGGTGCAAATTTTGAATGTAGTTCGGTCTGTTACTGGAAGCCAATGTAATTTTTTCCTAAGGGGTCTAGCACTTTCGTATTTCGCCTTTTTCTTACCCCTCAGTTTCTAGAACAGGAACAGTGCCTTGATTACTAACAGGGTGGGAGGATACATCACTTAGAGGGAATAACAGGGCTGGTATAAATACCTAGCCCATGGGACAGTTTCTGGTTTGGTTCCACAAACCTGGCCACTGCACCTTAATGCAAGGGGACCATGGGTTCAGCCCCAAGTCCCTGGTCAATTCCATACTATCAACACAGGGGACATAATCTAACACTTAAGTTTCTGGCTGCTGCATCTACTTTTCTAGTAAAAAGAGAGGATTCTAAATAGCACTGTCTCTGACCCTTAAGTAAAGGGAGTGACACAAGGAAAGCTGCTGGATTGGTTCAAGGGAACGCAGCCTGCTTCTCTGCTGCATACTAGACTGCTGGGGGGGGGGGGGGGGCACCAAACTGGTCTGCACAGGGTCCCACAATTGGAAAGGCTAGTCCTGGGTACAAGGAACCTGTCTATCACCACTGCCTACTGTGGAGCAGAAAGAGGAAGGAGAACAGAGGTGCTATTTAATCCAGTTGGAGAGGAAAGAGAGCAAAGAGTATTTCAGAGGTTATTGAAGGTAAAGCCTCTATTACCAGATATCCCTCTGGGGAGAGTTAGCTGTTTCAGAAGTATACCTAAGAGTAGAGAATTGAGGAGGGGATAGAAAAGACTGAGTAACCATTCTACTTGCAGATATTTACTGGCATATCAATTACGCTGAAGTGATTGTTCTAATTACTGAGGGTATAATGTTGGGATCATATCTACTAAAAGCTGTTTTAGAAGGCAATTTATAATATGGGGCTAACAGTACAGTAGCAACTCAAACACCACATTTTCTCTCACTGCAAGGACTGGACATCTAGTGCAGTGGTTCTCAGCCCAGTTCCTTGGGGCACACCCAGCTAGTTGGGTTTTCAGGATATCTACAATGAACGAATGAGACAGACCTGCATACAAAGGAGTCAGTGCTTGCAAATCTATCTCATGCATATTCACTGCGGATATCCTGAAAATCTGATTGGCTAGGCATGCCCCAAAGCCTGGGTTAAGAACCTTCGAGTATGATGACCCATGTCACTAGATTTTATTTATTTATTTATTTATTTATTTGTTGCATTTGTATCCCACCTTATCCCACCTCTTTGCAGGCTCAAAGTGGCTTACAATACATCATGAGTAGTGGAAAAGTGTTAGTATCATAAACATTTAGTATTGCATGATCTTGGTTAGTATTATGATAAAAACAAAGTAGATTTTAAGAAACAGTTCTGAGATTAAGTAGGCGAGTTGTGTAGTGTATGTTCACTTGGGTTGGTCTTTTTGGTATGCTCTTTCAAAGAGATGGGTCTTCAGTAGTATGCGGAAGTTCGTTCTTTCGTAGGTTGATTTCAAGTTGCGCGGCACTGCGTTCCATAACTGTGCGCTCAAGTAGGTGAAGTTTGACGCGTGCATTAGTTTGTATTTCATTCCTTTACAACTGGGGAAGTGCAGATCAAGGAATGTGCGGGATGATCTTCTAGGTGGTAAGTCTATTAGATCAGACATGTAAGCTGGTGCATCTCCATGGATAATTTTGTGAACTAGTGAACGTATTTTGAACGTGATGCATTCCTTAAGTGGAAGCCAGTGTAATTTTTCTTGTAGGGGTTTGGCACTTTCAAATTTAGGTTTGCCAAATATGAGTCTAGCTGCAGTGTTCTGGGCTGTCTGAAGTTTCTTGATTATTTGTTCTTTGCAGCCGGCATATACTGTGTTGCAATAGTCAAGGTGACTAAACACCAATGATTGTACCAAGTTACGGAAAACACTCCTTGGGAAGAAAGGTCTTATTCTTTTTAGTTTCCACATTGAGTGGAACATCTTCTTGGTTGTGTTTCTCGCGTGGTTCTCTAGTGTTAGGTGTCGATCAATGGTGACTCCAAGAATTTTTAGGGTTTCTGAGATAGGAAGGTTTAGAGTTGGTGTATTGATGGCGGTGTATTCTTTTTTGTTGTGTTGGGAGGTTAGTATTAGACATTGGGTCTTTTCTGCGTTGAGTTTCAACCGAAATGCGTCCGCCCATGAATGCATGATTTTGAGGCTTTGGTTGATGTCATTAGAAATTTCTTTTAGGTCTTGTTTGAATGGGATGTAGATCGTTATGTCAACCGCATAAATGTATGGATTTAGGTTTTGATTTGATAGTAATTTTGCCAGGAGTATCATCATGAAGTTGAATAGAGTCGGTGAGAGGGGGGATCCTTGTGGTACTCCACATTCAGGTACCCATGCGGCTGAAGTGGTCGAGTTGGATGTTACTTGGTATGACCTTGTGGTTAGGAATCCCTTGAACCACTGGAGGACGTTACCTCCGATTCCGAAGTAATCAAGGATGTGTAGTAAGATTCCGTGATCTACCATGTCGAAAGCACTTGACATGTCAAATTGTAAAAGTAGTATGTTCTTACCAGATGTAATCGTTTGTTTTAATTTAGACATGAGGGTTACTAATACTGTTTCGGTACTGTGGTTAGACCTAAACCCTGATTGGGAATCGTGGAGTATAGAAAAATTTTGATGCTATCGGCCTCTTGCCCTATGGCATTGATTCAAAACTCTACGGTGGCCTGTCACCGATGATGCAAGGCACTGACCTACAGATCTCACATGGATAGTTCCTGGGGGAACAGCTTGGGTGATAGATTTCCCTAATCCTATTGCATTTCTGCTGTTGCACTGAGTGAAAATAGGGTTTCCAGACTTGTTCCAGCTTCCATTAACACCAACAATGATGATTCTTTTTTTTTACAAATGATATTGCATGTCACTTTTTAGAAAATGAGTTTCTATCTTGCTTTAGAGCAATGGTTTTCTGAGAGTGAAGGCACTCTGCAACTTTGTGATCTTCCACAGTGCTAAACTGCTTTCACACTTCTAACTTTTTTGTGGCATCTTGTCTCTGGATCCATAGGTGCTGCTGCAGTGGCTTCTGGGGTTGGGCTTCAGAGTGGATAAAGAGCTAAACCATCAGAGCCATTTCTCATGTTCTTGACCCCAGCCATAACATGCACTACCTCTATGGCTATGCTGTTTGCCTGTGGCTACTCATTGGATAATATGCTACTAACCAGTGTCTCCAAATCATCCTCAGTTACCAGACTTTCAATTGCCTCTTCAAGTCTCAAACATGACTCTTCTGAATCAGTAGGTTCTTGAAAAGATCCACTTTAGATGCTGCTCAGGACCAAAGGAGGAGAACCACAGTATCATTCAACTGGGGCTCTGGTGTTCTCTATATCCTACCAAATATGCCTCCTCCTGGCCCTGCACTAAACAGCAATGGGAAAAAAAAGAGGTAGATGGCTGCTTTTATGGTTTTTCAGCCAACCCCACATGCCTACTCTAGCTGGATGCTCCATCTTAAAAAAAATATGCAGAGAAGAACTAGGGTATGTTCTTAAAGCAGAAGTGTAGCCAGATCTGTTATTTTGGATGGCCTACAGTTAAGGAAGCCTGCAGGGCACACACAGGTAGTGGATACTCATTGCTGCCCCTGCCTGTGAAGTTGGTGAGGTATACCAGGAAGGGGAAAATTTAGAAACGGGGGGGGGGGGGGGGGGGGGGGGTCCATGCTGTGGGTGAATGGGCGAGTGTGGCAAATGCTGGATCTGGATGAGGGAGAGAGGGGAACAAGGTGGCCACTGCGGAACTGTCTTGGGTGGGACTGAGTCAAGAATGGGTGGGCCTATGCCCACCCAGGCCCACCTGTAGCTATGCCACTGTCTTAAAGAATTCACAAAACAAAAAAAAAATCTGATTCTAGTTTCATCTCAGTAACAGCAACATAACCCCAACTCCAGCAGCAGACCTATTATGAATGAATACAAAACCCTACAAAGTCAAATCTACTATTCTGTATCAGCACCAACAAGGAGCTTCCTAGGAAAAGGAAGCATAATAAATATCACAGTGATCCCTATTGAAATAACTGAACAAGCTGGAATACAATATCAGAATAACTGACCCCAGTCACACATGCAGAACACAAATCAACCCTCTCTAAATACAGAATGTGACCACAAACTAAAAGTAAAAATATGTAGACAAAATTAAGGTGAAACTTCAAAAAGCCAGATTCTGCATGCAGCACAACACCAGAGAAACAGAAAGAAAAGCATTTGCTCCTGTAATGTAAGACAGCAGATGTTAATTACCAAAACTGACACATTCCAATCAAAAAATGGAAAATATTATTTTTCTACCTTTTTTTTTATTCTGGTGTTTTTTTTCTCTCTAATCATATTGGTCTTAGTTTCTGCTTCTTCTTTCTTCTATCCTCTTAGTGTGCTGTCCAGGGCCTCCTGTCCATTTGCCATTTCTTTTCTGTATTCCTATTTTCTTCATTTCCTCATTGATTTTTCACACTCAGCTTCCTCCAAGTTATTTTCTGCCTCTCAAATTTAATGTCTCCTTCTCATCCTCCAAGCTCCCTCTTTTTATTATTTCTATCTAGCACTCCACCTCTCCCCACCCTTGTCAAACATCTCTCCTCTCTTCCCTTCTTCTCCAACCGTATCAGAAATCTCTCCTGTCTTCCCTTCCCTCATGTCCAGCTATCTCTCCCTGATCCTCCATGTCACCTACCTCCCTGTTCAGTATATCTTCCCATCTCCCTTTCCACTATGTCCAGCATGCCCCCCCTGATTTCCCCATGTTCCTCCATTTCCAGGATCTTCCCCGATCTTCCCTTTCACTTTCCTATATGTCCAGTACATCCTCCCATCTATTTTTCCACCATGTCCAGGGTCTTCCCTTGATCTCCCCTTCCACTTGACTTTCTCTCCAGCATCTTCTTCTGATGTTCCTTTTCACATGGCCTCCTCTCCAGCATCTTCCGTCGATTTCTCCTTCCATCCATATTTCTCTAGCATCTTCCCAGTTTCTCCTTCTACCCGTCTCATCTCCAGCATTTTCCTTCAATCTCTCCTTTCACCCACCTCCTCTCCAACATCTTCCCCAATCTCTCTTTCCACCCACTATCCCAATGGGTAGAGGGTGGGATGGGGGAGGGAAGGAGCTGTTAGATGCTTGTATCCCAGATACTGGGGTGGGGTGAGGTGGAACATGGTGGCAGCTATGAAGGAGAAATCCAATGCGGCAAGCTTTAGGTGCCTCTATACTTGAGCCCATGTCTTGCTGGCCCTGGCTTCCCAATTCTTTTCCCCC
The DNA here is from genome assembly GCF_901765095.1 of Microcaecilia unicolor. Classification (NCBI taxonomy): domain Eukaryota; kingdom Metazoa; phylum Chordata; class Amphibia; order Gymnophiona; family Siphonopidae; genus Microcaecilia; species Microcaecilia unicolor. The sequence continues at coordinate 228,903,459 of NC_044032.1, read as the reverse complement.
CAGTGTCCAGCATATCCCCTTTCCCAACTCAAGAAGGTCTGCCATTTTTCTTCTCCTCCCCATTCCCCATGTGTTCCTGCATCTCCCCCCCTCTCTCTCCTCCTTCCCCATTCATCATTGTCCCTTCTTGACACCCTCCCCTCAAAACTGCCCTTTGTCTCCCTATTCCCTTCTTCCTGGTGTCCAGCATATCCCCTCTCCCAATCCAAAACTATGTGCCATCTTTCGTCTCCCTCCCTTGCCCCACATATTCCAGCATCCCCCCTCTCTCCTTCCTTGTTCAGCTGTATCCATTTTTGTCCCCCCCCCCCCCCCGAATCCACTCCCTTCCTATAAGCCTGTTCTCATCCCTCTCAATTTTTCTTCCCTGTTCTGCTTAGTCCCTTCTTGCCCCCTCCCCTCAAACCTGCCTTGTCTCGCGGCTCCTTCCCAGTGTAGTCACTGTGAGCAAGAACTAAAAATGCAGACCCTCCTCGTACTGTAGCACTTCTAGCCAATGTTTGCCAGAACTGCCCCCCTGGCAGCAGGAAGTGCATCGGAGGGAGCTGGAAGCGTTGTAGCACAGGACTCTATACCAGCTGTTTTTAGTTCCTGCTCATCGTGGTTCTACTGGGAAGAAGCTGTAGGACTAGGCCAGATTTGAAGGGCGGGAGAGCATGCGGGGGGGGGGGGGGGAGAGAAAGAAGGAATAAAGTAGAACAGGAAAGAAGGCCAGATACTAGAATGGGTCGAGGAGTAAAGGGAGAGTAAGGCACTCGGCCCAGCAGCATTTGGGGGGGCAATGTCCCCCTCAACCCCTGAAAGCACGCCCATGCCCTGCCTCGATATAGCATCTCTCCCTCATTCTCAAACTCACTACACCCAGGTCTCACCTTCCAGATAGAGCTATGCAAGGATAGAAATTTCACCCATCCCCACAAGTAATCTCCTGCATCCCCCACCTGTACCCATAACCTTCAGAAGTAGTATTTCATTTATGTTACTGAAGTATGTATTCTACCCAATAAGCAAAGGCACTTTATTAATTTGTAAATATTAACTGGGAAGAATATATATTTCGTAAAGGAGACTCTGCCAGAGCCTCTAATGTATTCTGTACACGTAAGGGTTCAATCTAATTCTCCCTAAAGAATAATGGTTGCATTATTATTTTATTTATTGCATTTGTATCCCACATTTTCCCACCTTTGTTTGAATCACATATTGAATTTGTGCTAGCGCTAATTGACTACATTTTTCACTAAATCAAAATATAGAAGTCTTCAAGCATGCAAGGCAAATATATAAAAAAAGGAGAAAATTTAAGTTATTGCATAGTACAACTGCTTGAGAACATACCTGTACCAGAATGAACCACCAGAAAACTATGGGGGAAACTCATCAAGTGTTATGGCCTTAATGCTCATTGAGGGAATTAGCGCACACCTTATGGGCTTTTAGCACGTGCCAATTCCCTTAATGCGTGTTAAGGCCATAACACTGCAGTTAGAACATGCTCCTGCACCAGGATAGAACTATAATCTGAGCAGGAACAATAACTACTGCCAACACAACCTGACACTGTCTTTCCTTTTATAAGTTCATTTTACTTTTATCAAACATATAAACGGCAAGTGACCGTACTCACTTGCAAATGCGCAGTACAGACTTCCCTCTCTGTCCCGCCCTCGCGTCAAGACGTCAGAGGGCGTAACAGAGAGGAAAACGGAGTCGAATTGTTGGACGCCGTCGCTGCCGCCTGGAAAGGATCATCACGCGAAACAACCTCCACCCTCCCCCCCATCCCCGCCGCCACTCCCGCCCCCCTCCATATCGGGCCCCCTGCACTGACCTGACAGCACCTCTCACCTCCGTGTATTCAATATACATGGATAAAGTGGTGGAATTACCTGCTAGTCTATATTAAAGCATGGAAACAGATGTTAAAAAATAAAACAAAAAGAATAAAGTTATACTTTTTTAAAAATCAAACTAACAATCCATATAAGCAGTAACTTTGTCACCATTCATGCATATACGGTAGAACTTTTATTTAGTTGCCTTAAGAGCTTACTTTTAAGCATTATAACCTATGCTGGCCCCTAGTCTGCCCTTAACTACCCAAACAGCGCAAATTTAATAACAACAAAAAAAGAATAAAATAACTCCCGGTGTATTAACACTTAACGCTTTGGTGGCAAACAGCACCATGCAATAAGTTCTCCCAGTCCTCTCTTCAATAATTCTGCCTAGGCTGCCCAGCCGCACTCTTTGTCTAGCTGATGCAACGACCACTGGCGCTCAACTGTTGCAACCTCCACCACTAGTAGTAGCGTACTGTACTTATCTAGCGGGCGGCACGTGGAGATCGCCACACGCATGCGCCAGTAGATCAGGTGACCTCTGATGCTGCTGCTGACACGTGGATGTGTCAGTATGTTCTTGGTCTACCCCTCCTTTTGGTCATAATTCTCCATGGTATAAGGTTCGCTGCTGTATTAGCCCCGGAAGAAAGCAAGAGCGGCTGCATTGAATATATCACTTGGAAAAAGCTCTTTCGGACATACTGCGTTCTCCTCTGACGCAACTTCCTGTTTCTGGCAAGGCGGGAGAAGGAGAAGGAATTGGGATGTAAGAGTAGACGGAGAGAAGTTGTGTGGTGTGTCGTGTATCATAGGCGACGGGGCACTTGAGATGAAAAAGCTGTGGGATTGTTAGTGGGCGACCTCAGGTCAGGTATGAGTTTGATGTTTGAGGGAGAGGTGCCGTATCGCGGACAAGGAGGAGAGTGGAAGATAAAGGGAGAGATGGCAGATCATGCGGCGGGGAGACCGGTCCCCGAATGCCTGAGGAGGGGTGTGAGAGTGTGCGTCGAATGCGCGTGACTTGGTATCTTTGCATTTTTCTATAATGTTCCATAGAATACAGTAATACATGTCCAAATCTCAGTGAGAATATCCTCTTTCCTGATGGGTTTATGTTAACTGTTGCAAGCTGCGTAGGGAATACTGGTGTAAAGAAGGAACATATTGAAATTAAATGGAAGTAACCAAAGGTTATATAATCCTTTCAAGAAAGCTAGTTAATTTTTTAACTTATTAGTGGAACATAACCACACAGGCATGGTATGGTATGGTCGCATTTTCAATGTGATAATACTAGAGCCCAGCTAAGAAACAGGTTATTTTGAGTTAGTCTTCACAGGACCAAACTTGCTTTCCTTGTGCCATCACCATCCAGTTAGATAGGCAGTGCCTTAAAAGTTGGAGGGTAAAGGTTTTTTTTTTAAATTGACATTTATACCCCACATTATCCCAAGTAAACTCTGGTTCAATGTTCCTTACATTTGAAAATACAGTGATATAGAATAATAGAATTAAGTAACATCATGGGAGCAAGTTGATGAATATGTCTGAAACATTTAACAAAGATGAGATTACCATATATACCCAGATGGGCATTTAAAAGTCTGGCCTTTAATGGTGCTGCATTTTCTGAAATCATAGCCATATGTATAGACAGTTATTCAAACATTATCACAGGCATCCATACACAAATTGCAAAAGTAAACTACAACACAATTATTCCAAATTGTTTGACCACCCTTAGGTTTCACCTTTGGGTTTAACAAGCAATGCCATGTCCATGTAAGGTCTGGGTAAACGAATTAAAACAATTGAAGTTTAAAGCAAATGGCCATAATATGTAATACTTGATAGCAATAATGAAACAGTGATGGAATATTTACATGGTAGGCAGCCAACAGATTTATTTTCCACTGAACATAATTAACTAAATGAACTTGATGGCTAATAGTGTTTTGCTGGCTACTGTATTTTGGTGGTCTATTGTTTGCCTTCATAATAAAATCACACATCTATATACAAACACACAGCCGAGAGACAAAGATTTAAAAAAAAAAAAATGCCTTTTACAACCACACAGACTTGAAGAAGAAATAAATATATTCAATAGAATTGGACAGTGTTGGCACATTTAGACTGACTCTAGACAGAACTTCTCCATGAAAGAAGCCTTTCCCTCATTATTTAATACCTGTATTTGAAATAGCAATTTAAAAAAATTAAGTGCATTTTTATAATATACCACTATATTCCACAAAACAAAATGAGCAAGTTCCCACATGCCATCTTTTTCTTTTGATGTATACACAAGGGAAAAAAAGATGTTAAATGCTTCCAGGTTTCAACCTAATTAAGGTTTAAAAATAACTTTTGTACTTATAAATAGAAACTGAACGTTGAGCACCTGACTTTAATAACACAATGTCTTTTGGTGGCCCTTTACTAGGTGAAAACATATATTCACGAATACAACAGGTGCTAGGCAGTCCCTATAACCAGCCCCTCCAAATGATACACTGATTACGATTTAGAACAAATTAGTACTCAAACCGATATGTCCTCTGTGTACATCCTTATGTTGCACAAGCTGGCATGTTTGAAAATATAAGTGAGATAAAATAAAAATGTTACCAACAATAAAGAACGACAATGGGGATGCAGCAGCTGATGTTTGTTTTGGGTATACGGGTGTTTATCTTTCTGTCCTCTCCCAGGTATAAAGGTACTATTATTTTTTTCTTACATTTGTACCCCGCGCTTTCCCACTCATAGCGGGTTCAATGTGGCTTACGTATTATATACAGGTACTTATTTGTACCTGGGGCACTGGAGGGTTAAGTGACTTGCCCAGAGTCACAAGGAGCTGCCTGTGCCTGCAGTGGGAATCGAACCCAGTTCCCCAGGACCAAAGTCCACCACTCTAACCACTAGGCCACTCCTGTAATCTGGAATGTCCAGGACGCCAGGGATTATGGTCCTAACACCACCAGATGGAGAGACAGAAAGACACAGAAGGCTTTAGTAATATGAGAATAATCAGTAATTGTTTATTACACTTACCAATCAGGACTGCAATTAGAATATGTAATATAATTAATTCTCATATGAGACAGCAACCAGTACACAAACGTGACCTCTGACATTAGCTCTCTGATTGCCTCTGTCCATGATTTTCCTTTTATACCCTTTTCTCTCATAGGCTAGTATTGGAAATACAAAGTCAGCATATTCTAGTAAATTCTAACATATTCCAGCATATTCTAGCAAATTCTATCTTACAGAAGCAAAGTTCTTCATAACATATTTACTTATCGTAAGTAAGGTCAGTAAGGTTAGCCTACTTTGCAAAAACCATCTTCCCAGCAACCAAAGTTGTGTCTCTTACATTATCTGCTTTCTTGGCCAGCAGCAATTTTCCCCTTACATTACTACATTCATTTACAGTATGCTCTTGCCACACATATCTCTGTTATGACTCCATATCTGCCTGGCTCTCCAACAGAAGGGCAAGCTGACATGAGATTCACATTCTGTGTAATTCTTATTATTTAGCTTCTCAGTGACTCTTAACCTGTTCATAGCCTATTCACAGAGGCCTAGCTTTGCTCATAATTCTCAGTTACTGTTGTAAAGTTGTTTTATGGTTCATGACCTGCATGTCCCATATAAACAGTTCCTCCCTTGAAGGTCTTCATAAGCAAGACCTTCACCAAAGTTGGGAGTTACCAGTGTTTTTTATATGACACCTAGTCCTACTTCTAGGTGAATATTCACACTCAAGATCTGTGTGTTCTCAGCAAGCAGATGATTAGTGCTCCAATTCCAGGCTTTCTTAGGTTGCAGGCCTGAGAATCCCATAGTAGGGGGATAGACTCAGTTCTGACTTACCCATTATGGCTAGGCAATTGCATGAGCACCAGGAGGTGGATAGTAAATAGGAGAGACACTAGTGTACTATAATTGTGAGGTACAGTGGCTAGGATGTGTAACAGATAGAAGGTAATGTGTAGCAATACAATAAGGTGTAGGTGGAACCCTTTAAAACACCCACCCATGGTCTTATTACGTTACCCATTAGTATTTGGTGACAAGGGAAGATGATCATGCATGGATGTATTATACATTACTGTTCATTAACATTAATAGTTAGATATTCAAAATCAGCATCAATTTCAGCATGTTCAGGTGCAACATTATGAAGCATTCGTTCGTATAACACATATTGTCCGATAGGATCTTGCTGGCTCAAGGCAGTTTCAATTAAGCGTTCTACGAATCTTCTACACGGTATAATACAACAGCCAAAACGTATAAAAATAGAAATAACAACAATGATTGTGGTCAGTCCAGACAGAAGTTTTTCCACTTTCCAAAGGCATTGTCCAACCATCCTATTCAGGAGGTATCAATGCCTGAGTTTTCTGCCAACTCGTCAGCCAAAGTAGTAAGTCCTTGCAAAGCTTTGGTTATAGTCTCGAATCAGGTCAGTGTTAGTGGTCTGGCACCTGCCCTTTGGCACATCTACAAATTCAAACTTTGAGTGGTAAACCATAATAACAGAAATAGCAAAGCAAACAAGAGTTCAAATACAGTAAGTTGTATATCAGTGTCTCTTAGACATGGCTGTTGCAGAGAGATCTTTTAACATCGGAACTGTGGAACACTCGTATGTCTCTTAAAAATGGAATTATATCACAAATTGTTCCCAGGATTGTTATCTGTTTGTCAGTTGAGGTCTTGATTGCTTTCCCCTTTTCCAGTCATCCAAGGGGACTCTGAAGTGTTGTTTCAATTCATTGCTCACATGGGTCTTCTGGATCAGATGTTAAGGCTTCCATTAAGTTCTCGCTTGGGTTGTTGTTTTCTTCACCGGGTTTGAGATGAGGGTTCTTATTGAAGCACCTCCCCTTTGTAGCCAGGCTTATCCCTGGGAGAAGTTGGTCTATTCTGGTTACCCAATTTCAGTTCCAGGTTCTGCTACCTCCTTGCAATGTGATAGGTGTACCCACACTATCCAATATGCAAACTATCCCTCCTCTGTCTGGCAATGTCTGGAAAGAGCAAGACAGATGTTATTATAGATTGTAACTGGTCTCAATACAAGGTAAGAATAAAAATAGAAACTTAAAGTTCATAATGTTTGTGTAGAAATATCCATGTGCCAGATGAATTTACAGAAGTCAGTGGTGATTCTGGTATTAAGAGGACACAGTCGACATACGGTTGCAGTAGAGGGTTTACAGTCAGGGTTGCACACGGCGACATACAGTTGCAGTAGAGGGTTTATAGTCAGGGTTGCACACGGGAAATGGCATGCAGCTTCTGGATGAAGTCAACATAGAGTAAATAAGAATAGGGTGAACCTGCAACACGACTCAAAGGAATAAAATAAGTAAATATAGTACTTCTGACACCACAACAAAAGAAGAGCAATACAGAGAAAACCTGATCTACATGAATGTAGTAATGTAAGGGGAAAATTGCTGTTGGCTATTATAGCAGATAATGTAAGAGACACAACTTTTGGTTGCTGGGAAGATGCAAATATGTTTTTGTTTATTTATTGCATTTGTATCCCACATTATCCCACCTCTTTGCAGGCTCAATGTGGCTTACAATTCTTCATGGATGATGGAGGTAGAAGAGAACATACAATTGGTTTTACAGAGGGTTTTGGGTTACATGGTGGTGAAATACATGATGGTTTTAAAGCAAAAGACATTAAAGAACATTTCTGGATATATTAGAGACTAGTAAAAAAGCCCCATTTCTGATGCAAATGAAACGGGGGCTAGCAAGGTTTTCTTCTGTGTGCATGTGGGAGTATGTGTGTCCCTGCCCTCTGCCCTCTCTCCCTTCCCCTCTGCTCTCTGTCCCCTCCCCCCTGGGAGTCGAGTCCTTCAGTGTTAAGTTTCCTGCTGTGCTTTGTTTGTGTTACAGAGGTAGTGAGGGCTTCTGCCCTCTCTCCCCTCCCCCCTCTGAGTCATTCACTGTTACAGAGAGAGCGATTTCGTGCTTTGCTGTGTTTTCCTTCACTGTTTGTGTTACAGAGAGAGTGAGGGCGGGGCAGACACTCATGGGGAAACCGGATATCTCTCCCCCTTCACACTTCTGGCTGGAGGCTTCATTTAGAACGTTGGTGGTGCTTTTTATATATATATGCTGGGGTGTCACCATGGATGATTTTATGGACTAGGGTACAAAGTTTGAATGTGATGCGTTCTTTGAGTGGGAGCCAGTGCAGTTTTTCACGTAGGGGTTTTGCGCTTTCGTATTTTGGTTTGCCAAATATTAGTCTGGTTGCCGTGTTCTGGGCTGTCTGGAATTTTTTAAGTATTTGCTCTTTGCAGCCGGCGTAAAGTGAGTTACAATAGTCTAGATGACTAAGTACCAGTGATTGTACCAGGTTGCGGAAGACACTCCGTGGAAAAAATGGTCTGATTCTTTTTAGTTTCCACATTGAATGAAACATCTTTTTAGTTATGTTTTTTGCGTGATTCTCAAGTGTTAGGTGTCGGTCGATGGTGACTCCAAGAATTTTTAGGGTATCTGAAATTGGTAGACTTAGAGGCATATTTTCAAAGCACTTAGCCTTCCAAAGTTCCATAGGTTTCTATGGAACTTTGGAAGGCTAAGTGCTTTGAAAATATGCCTCTTAGTTTAGGTGTGTTGATGGTGGTGAATTCAGTCTTGTTGTATTGCGAGGTGAGTACTAGGCATTGGGGTTTTTCTGCGTTGAGTTTCAGTTTAAATGCGTCTGCCCAGGAGTTCATAATATGTAGGCTTTGGTTGATTTCATGGGAGATTTCTCTTAGATCTTGTTTGAATGGGATATAAATCGTTACATCATCAGCGTATATATATGGGTTTAGATTCTGGTTCGATAGCAGTTCAGTCAAGGGTGTCATCATTAGGTTGAATATGGTTGGTGAGAGGGGGGGGATCCCTGTGGAACTCCGCATTCAAGTGTCCATGTAGCTGATGTAGTCGAATTTGATGTCACTTGATGTGAGCGAGTGGTTAGGAATCCCTTAAACCAATTTAGAACGTTGCCTCTAAGTCCGAAGTATTCAAGGATGTGTAATAAGATTCCATGGTCAACCATGTCAAATGCGCTTGACATGTCGAATTGTAACAGTAGTATGTTGTTGCCATTTGCTATCAATTGTTTGAATTTGGTCAGGAGCGTAACTAGTACGGTTTCAGTACTGTGATTAGAGCGAAATCCTGACTGAGAATCATGTAGTATTGAGAACTTGTATAGATATTCTGTGAGTTGTTTGGTCACCACACCTTCTGTTACTTTGGTGATTAAGGGAATGGATGCTACTGGTCTATAGTTCGTTAGTTCATTAGCATTTTTCTTTGCGTCCTTGGGAATGGGGGTGAGTAGGATGTTACCTTTCTCCCATTGGAAGAGGCCATTTTGTAACATGAAGTTCATATGATTTGTTAGGTCCGTTATGAAGTGTTGAGGGGCTGACTTCATGAGGTTGTTTGGGCATATGTCTAGTTTGCAGTGAGATTTGGCGAATTTTTTAAGTGTTTGTGAAACAAGGTCTTCTGGTAGTGTAGTAAATTCAGTCCAGATCCTGTCTGCTGGGTAAACTCCAGGGTCTGGTTCTAGGCACTCTAGGAGTGTAATGTATTCGATTGGGCTGACAGGTTTTGAGTCGCAGTTGTATGATTTTCTCCTTAAAGTATTGAAGGAATAGAAGACCTGTATAACATAAGATAACAGAAGCAAGAGCTCTAGTAAACACACCCTGCAAAAAACAAATATATTCCAGATCTATACAGACAACCTGTCATAAAGTTATGAAGAACTTTGCTTCTGTAAGATAGAATTTGCTAGAATATGCTGGAATATTCTGTGTCTTTCTGTCTCTCCACCTGGTGATGTTAGGACCATAATCCCTGGAGTCCTGGATATTCTAGGTTACAGGTAACTAGTACCTTTATACCTGGGAGAGGGCAGAAAGATAAACACGGGGATGACAGCTGCGCGGGGGAGGTGGGGCTGAGTTGACTTCAAATTTTTGACATCTTTCCGTCTCCTGTTCTCAATCTAAACTTCTTCGTTAAAACCATACTAGAGAGAGGCTTGGGCCCGTGGGTAGAAAGAGAGACCATAAAGAAAGTGATTGGAAGAGAGATGGAGCAATGCTGGCAAAGGGGGGAGAGACATGGGGCAATGCTGGCAAAACGGGAAGAGGGGCACAGAGGGGCAATGCTGGTGGGGGGGGGGGGGGAAGAGAGAGAGGGGTACATAGGGAAGATGGACAGGAGACCCTGGTAAGAGAATGAGAAAAAAAATTGAGAAAGGCAGAATAGAGACACTGGGACCAAAGAAAATGCAAAAATAAAATGCTTAAGACAACAAATGTAGGAACAAATATTTTGTTCTGAATTTATTAATTGAAATATGTCATCTTGGCATATGTACATCTCTGTTATCTTGCACTTCAATGTCTGTTTCTCTACTATTGCTGTACATGCAAAGTCTGACTTGAGGTCAGTTCAGTGTTTTTGCTTTCATATCTCTATTAATGTTCCCTTAATTTCTGTTGGTCTATCTGTGTTTGTGCATGTGACCAAGGTACAGTATTCTGCTAGCATGTCAGTTTCTATGACATAATCTGCTAGTATTTTGTTTCCGTTTATGGGTCTGTAGCAGTCTGGCTTGTTAAGATTTTCCATCAGGCACTATGTTGGTATTCTAGGGTGATGCCTTTTTGTAGGTAGGGTTGTTAGTGCTACTTTATTATGACAGGTTGTCAGTATAGATCTGGAATATATTTGTTTTTTGCAGGGTGTGTTTACTAGAGCTCTTGCTTCTGTTATCTTATGTTATACAGGTCTTCTATTCCGCAAATACCAGTTTTTAGTTCATTGCTGGAAACAATAACCAAGGAGATTACAATCAGCCTCTAAACCAATTTCCATATCATCAAGCTGATCAATCCATAGACTGGTGGGTTGTGTCCATCTACCAGCAGGTGGAGATAGAGAGCAAACTTTTGCCTCCCTATATGTGGTCATGTGCTGCCGGAAACTCCCCAGTATGTTCTCTATCTCAGCAGGTGGTGGTCACACACAGCAGCAGCTCTGGCTAGGCCTCCAAGCCTAATCCTTAGGTTTTGTTGAGGCCTGGGGTTGAGGGCTCTTTTGAGCAAGTGCAAACCTGGTGGTGCCAGGTCCCTCCTTTTCTCCCCCCTCCCGCTGGCTCCGTTTAAAAAAAAAAAAAAAAAATTTTTTAAACGTCTTTAAAGGCGTTTAATTCGACGTTTCTTTAAACGTTCATTGCAGCTACTCACTGGGACACCAGTTCGTTACAGCTCGGAGCGGCAAGCAGGTAATTTTACCTTTTATAGCGGGCAGGGGGTTCCCCGATTCTTCTCCTCGTGGCAATGGCGTCGGAGGGCGAGGGCGCAAAGGGTCGCTCCCCGGATCGCTGGAGCGCTTCTAGAGGGGATGCGGGGGTTTTACAACCTGATTCGCCCTTGATGGGTGATAGTTTAGTGACCGATGAATGTCCCGGTCGTTCCTCCGGCGTGGCGGTTTTTTCCCGCCATAAACGCCCATCCCCCGCTCCTCGCCTCCGCCATCTTGGCCGGCCACGCGGCTCGGACGGCTTCTTCGGGGCCGCCCTTGAGGTTGGAGACATTAATGCCATGAACGCCCTTAATTTGGGCGACGGCACAAAAGCGGCTAAAGTTAAGCGCCGTTCTTCCCGCGCGGCTCCTTCACGGAGTTTCGCGCCGGACGCCATTTTGGATGCGCAGCATGTCTCTCCCCCCGCTATTGCGAGCGCCGGTTGAGAGTGCGTCTAGGGCTGTTGCCCAGGCTGCGGAAGTGCACAGTCTGGGGGGTTTCTCCCCCGAGTTTGTTTTGCTGCTGCATCAGGCTTTCCTCATGCAAAACGCTGCCCCTGCTCCCTCTTCTGATAAAGAGGTTGAGGTTCCCAGAGGTAAACGCCCTCGGGTTGATTTCCAGGCCTTGGAGGACTTTTGTCTCCTCCGATGTAGATGAGGGCAGCGTGTCTGAGGTCTCCCAACGATCCTTTGCGGATTCCTTGGAGGAGATAGATCCCCGCTCGGATGGAGCGGATGACCCCTCTGCAGCGCGGCTTTTTAGCCCAGAGGATTTGCCCAACCTGTTGTTACAGGCCATGGACACTTTGAAGATTTCCTCTCCGGAGGACGTCTCTCCCTCAGCCCCTGTTGGCTCTGCCATTATGCTGGGGACGAAGCGCCCGCCTAGAACCTTCCACGTGCATGATGCCATGCACACCTTAATTGCGGCTCAATGGGATGTCCCGGAAACGAGCCTTAAAGTGGCTAGGGCTATGTCCCGCCTCTATCCTTTGGCTGTGAGTGAACGTGAGGCCTATCTGTGGCCTACCGTGGATTCTTTAATCACTGCGGTGACTAAGAAAACGGCGTTGCCGGTGGAAGGTGGCACGGCCCTAAAGGACGCCCAAGACAGAAGATTGGAGGCGGCCTTAAGGTCGTCCTTTGAGGCAGCTGCTTTAAGTTTGCAGGCCTCAGTTTGCGGCTCCTATGTGGCCAGGGCGTGCCGGACTATGGTGCAGCGGGCTTCCCCCTCGGATCATTCCTTGAGGGCTGATTGGCCGGCCCTGGAATCGGGCTTAGCCTATTTGGCAGACTTGCTGTATGATGTCTGGAGAGCCTCAGCTAAAGGCATGGCTCAGACAGTCTCTGCGCGGCGGTGGCTTTGGCTGAAACATTGGTCTGCTGACCACGCCTCTAAATCCCGCCTGGCTAGATTGCCTTTTAAAGGCAAGCTGCTCTTTGGGGTCGAGCTGGACAAAATCGTGACCGATCTCGGCACGTCTAAGGGCAAGAAATTACCAGAGGTCAGGGCTCGGGTTAGTACTCGTCCCGATACCTCCAGAGGACGGTTGCAGGAAGCCCATCGGTACAGCCCGGGCAAGTCGGGTTCCTCTGCCCCCTCTTCCTTCAAGAGGAATTTCTCCCCCAAGCAGCATTCCTTTCGCAGAGACCGCCGTCCCGGAGGTGCTCCCTCCGGTCCTCCCCCAGGGTCTCGTACCCAATGACGGGGCCTTGGTCCACGCCCCAGTGCAGATTGGAGGACGGCTGTCCTCGTTTCTGGGCGAGTGGACCACTATAACTTCAGACGCGTGGGTGCTGGAAGTCATCAGAGACGGCTACAAGCTAGAGTTCTGCCAACCCTTAAGAGACGGGTTTGTACTCTCTCCCTGCAAGTCTCCGGTCAAGCTGTGGTAGTGCAGCAGACCTTGGACAACCTGATCCGCCTGGGTGCGGTCGTTCCGGTGCCAAAAATCAGATTGGCAAGGGACGTTACTCCATTTACTTTGTGGTTCCAAAGAAGGAGGTTCTGTCCGGCCTATCCTCGACCTCAAAGGGGTCAATCGGGCCTGGAAAGTGAGGCACTTTCGCATGGAGACTCTCCGCTCTGTTATAGCGGCAGTGAAGGCAGGAGAGTTCTTGGCTTCCTTGGACATCAAGGAAGCGTACCTGCATATTCCCATCTGGCCTCCTCTCCAACGCTTTCTGCGTTTTACAGTCCTGAGACGACACTTCCAGTTCAGAGCCCTCCCTTTCGGGTTGGCTACTGCTCCGCGGACCTTTTCCAAAGTAATGGGGGTCATAGCGGCCTTCCTGCTAAAGGAAGGAGTACAAGTCCATCCTTATCTGGACGACTGGTTGATCCGAGCCCCCTCTTATGCAGAGTGCGGCAAAGCTATGGACCGGGTAGTTGCTCTTTTGAGCTCCCTGGGATGGATCATCAACTGGAAGAAGAGCCAGCTCCGCCCGACTCAGTCCCTGGTGTATCTGGGAGTTCGATTCGACACCCAAGTGGGCAGAGTGTTCCTGCCAGACAATCGGATTGTCAAGCTTCAGGCTCAGGTGGACTATTTCCTAGTAGCCTCTCCTATTCGGGCTTGGGACTACGTGCAGCTGTTGGGCTCTATGACGGCCACGATGGAAGTAGTGCCCTGGGCCAGGGCTCATATGAGACCACTACAGCTATCTCTGCTGCTGCGCTGGACTCCGATGTCGGAGGATTATGCTGTGCGCCTTCCCGTGGACCCAGCAGTGCGCAAGGCGCTGAGCTGGTGGACGCAGACAGACAAGTTGTCTGCAGGATTGCCTCTGGTGACCCCGGAGTGGATTGTCGTCACGACAGACGCCTCTTTGATGGGCTGGGGAGCCCACTGCTTGGGAAGGACAGCGCAGGGGCTCTAGTCTCCTGCAGAGGCAAGTGGTCTATCAACCTCCTGGAACTCAGAGCCATTCGGTTGGTGTTATTGGAGTTCATCCCGGTACTGGTGGTGAAGCCTGTACGGGTCCTGTCGGACAATGCCACGGCTGTGGCCTATATCAACCGCCAGGGAGGTTCCAAGAGCGCCCCTCTAGCCAGGAGGCTATGCCAGTGGGCGGAAGCGAACCTGGAGCAGCTTTCAGCGGCCCACATTGCCGGAGTCATGAATGTCAAGGCGGACTTTCTCAGTCGCCATACCTTGGAGCCCGGAGAGTGGCAACTATCTGCTCAGGCGTTCTTGGACATCACGAAGCGCTGGGGCCAGCCGAGCCTAGATCTGATGGCGTCATCGGCCAATGGCCAAGTGCCGCGCTTTTTCAGCAGAGGACGGGACCCTCGATCCCTGGGAGTAGATGCTCTTCTCCAACAGTGGCCGACACAAGAGCTCCTCTATGTGTTCCCGCCCTGGCCCATGTTGGGCAGGGAGCTAGACCGGGTGGCAAAGCATCCCGGCAGGGTAATCCTGGTGGGTCCGGATTGGCCCAGACGTCCCTGATATGCGGACTTGTTCAGGCTCTCAGTCGATGATCCTCTGCGGCTGTCAGTGGAGCAGGGCCTGTTACATCAGGGTCCCGTGGTGATGGAGGATCCCTCCCCCTTTGGTCTTACGGCCTGGCTATTGAGCGGCAGCGTCTGAGGAAGAAGGGCTTCTCAGACAAGGTCATCGCCACTATGCTGAGAGCGAGGAAGCGCTCTACTTCTACTGCTTACGCCAGGGTTTGGCGTATCTTTGCAGCATGGTGTGAAGCAGGCTCACTTTCTCCCTTCACTGCTCCAATTTCTTCAGTGTTGGCGTTCCTGCAAGAAGGTCTGGAGAAAGGCCTGTCGCTCAGTTCCCTTAAAGTCCAGGTAGCGGCTCTGGCTTGCTTCAGGGGCCGCCTGAAGGGTGCTTCCCTGGCTTCGCAGCCAGATGTGGTGCGCTTTCTCAAGGGAGTTAATCACCTGCGCCCTCCTCTGCACTCAGTGGTGCCTGCGTGGAATCTCAACCTGGTGCTAAGAGCATTGCAGAAGCCGCCTTTGGAACCCTTGTCGAGGGCATCTCTGAAAGACCTGACGTTGAAAGCAGTCTTTTGGTGGCTATCACTTCAGCCAGAAGAGTTTCCGAGCTCCAGGCGCTCTCATGTCGAGAGCCTTTTCTGCAGTTCACTGAGGCAGGAGTGACTATTCGCACAGTGCCTGCCTTCCTGCCCAAGATTGGTTCTCGCTTCCATGTGAATCAGCAGCTCTGTCTCCCTTCCTTTCGTAGGGAGGACTACCCAGAGGAGTACTCCGCTCTTGAATATCTGGATGTGAGACGAGTCATCATCAGATACTTGGAAGTGACCAATGATTTCCGGAAATCGGATCATCTGTTTGTCCTGTTTGCAGGTCCTCGTAAGGGTCTGCAGGCTGCTAAGCCTACAGTGGCAAGATGGGTCAAGGAAGCCATTGCAGCGGCTTATGTGGCCGCGGGGAAGGTGCCGCCTATCCAGCTGAAGGCTCACTCCACGAGAGCTCAGGTGGCCTCGATGGCAGAGGCCGGATCCGTCTCCTTGGAATAGATATGCAAGGCGGCAACGTGGGCTTCGGCTCATACATTCTCCAAGCATTACCGTTTGACTGTGGCTGCACGGGCGGAGGCCCGGTTTGGAGCTTCAGTGTTGAGGTCAGGGATTTCTATGTCCCGCCCTGGGTGAGTACTGCTTCGGTACATCCCACCAGTCTATGGATTGATCAGCTTGATGATATGGAAGGTAAAATTATGTATAATCATACCTGATAATTTTCTTTCCATTAATCATAGCTGATCAATCCATAGCCCCTCCCAGATATCTGTACTGTTTATATTCTGGTTGAATTTTAGGTTCAAGTTTAGCCTTCAGTTACTTCAGGAGGACTTCGTGTTCAAGTTCTTCTTTCACTTGGATTCTTCAAGAGTTGAGACGAGTTTGTGTTACAGTGAGCTGCTGCATTCCTCTCCCCTCCGTTTTACGGGGCTGGATTGAGACATAAATTCTGCTGGCACTCCCTCCCGCTTCGTGCGGCTGTAGGGCAGCTTTGTACCCCTCCCGCTTCGGCGGTGTTAGGGTCAGTCAGCTCCTCCCGCGGTTGCGGTTGCAGGATAAGCCAGATCCCCCCGCATCGGCGGGTGTGGTGTCCCTCCCCCGCTCCGCGGGGATGAGCTGGACGGATTCCCCTCCCCCACTTGTGTGGGGATGAGCTGGGTTAATTCCCCTCCCCCGTTTCGGCGGTGGTGAGCTGGGCAGAGTGTCCCTTCGTGGGTGTAATTCTCTAAGTGCTGAGTCCTGCGGATGGAGCTTTGATATCGACATACTGAGGAGTTTCCGGCAGCACATGACCACATATAGGGAGGCAAAAGTTTGCTCTCTATCTCCACCTGCTGGTAGATGGACACAACCCACCAGTCTATGGATTGATCAGCTATGATTAATGGAAAGAAAATTATCAGGTATGATTATACATAATTTTACCATAATGGCTAAATAGCAAAAGATTAAAATTACAAACAGTAATCATGAATTTACTGTAAATACTAACAAATTAGTTATTTTCTGTTAAATATTTAAGAAATATATAAAAGCAGTCAATTTTCTCACCAAAGGGTAACATAACAGCATCTGGTTACAAGTTTTGCCCTCTGTAATTTTATGTAAAAATATGATGGTTCTATCCCATATATAATTTTAAAAATAATGATGCACAGTTTAAGCTGTGCCCTAGCAAAAACAGGAAGCCAGTGCAGCTCCTTAAGTAACAAATTAGCTGACTCGAACCTACTTACCAATTATATTAATCTTGCTATATTCTGAAAGAGCTGCATTCATTTAATCAAGGTTTTAGAGCAACCAATATATAATGTTACAGTAATCAAGTCTAAAAATAAGTGCCCGGAGTAATAGTCTAAATAGCCAGTTCAAAATAACAGCGCAGTGTCCTCAGTTTTCACAACATATGAAAGACTTGCCTATTAATGATTTCACATGAATTTGAAAGTTAAAAAACAATCTAATTCCACACTTAGGATTTTAGAATATAATTCAGAAATGAAGGTATTAATACCAGTAGTATACTGCTGTGCAATAATCATAGAATGTACATACATTTGGTAGTTTTTTTTCTGAGATGGCAAGGGAGCCTCAGTAGATGTTGTGAGGGACTTGAGGTGGGGCATGAGGGAAGAGGCATGGAGTGGGGTATGTGTTGGGTTTTTATTTGTCAGAAAGTTACCAACCCTACTCCCCTAATGGACCTCGAAAAGCTGAGAGGCAGAAGCAATGCCATCTTGTAAAATGGTGGCACCTGATGTAGAGAACAACTGAAACCGGAGTTAACGGTTTCAGCCTATACCGAAGCTGAAATTGAAACTGTTACTCCCCCTCTCCTACTACTACTACTTAACATTTCTAGAGCGCTACTAGGGTTAAGCAGCGCTGTACAGTTTAACAAAAAGGACAGTCCCTGCTCAAAAGAGCATACAATCTAATGGGTGAAATGTCAAGTGACAAGTTGGGGCAGTCTAGATATCCTGAATAGAGGTATGGTGGTTAGGTGCCGAAGGCGACATTGAAGAGGTGGGCTTTGAGCAAGGCTTTGAAGATGGGCAGGGAGGGGGCCTGGCGTATGGGCTCGGGGAGTTTATTCCAGGCATGGGGTGAGGCGAGGCAGAAAGGGTGGAGCCTGGAGTTGGCAGTGGTGGTGAAGGGTACTGAAAGGAGGGATTTGTCTTGAGAGTGGAGGTTACGGGTAGGAATGTAAGGGGAGATGAGGGTAGAGAGGTAAGGAGGGGCTGCAGATCGAGTGCATTTGTAGGTTAATAGGAGAAGCTTGAACTGTATGCGGTACCTGATCGGAAGACAGTGAAGTGACTTGAGAGGGGTGATATGACTATATTGGTCCAGGCGGAAGATAAGACGTGCAGCAGAGTTCTGCACGGACTGAAGGGGGGATAGATGGCAAAATGGGAGGCCAGTGAGGAGTAGGTTGCAGTAGTCAAGGTGAGAGGTAATGAGAGAGTGGATGAGAGTTTGGGTGGTGTGCTCAGAGAGGAAAGGGTGAATTTTGCTAATGTTATAGAGGAAGAAGCGACAGGTCTTTGCAATCTGCTGGATATGCGCAGAGAAGGAGAGGGTTAGTGTTGGGCGGGACTGAGGGGGAGGGTGATGAAGTGTGAAGGTGATCAGGTGGTGGTCAGAGAGAGGAAGAGCTGAGGTGCAGAAATTAGAGGGTGAGCAGGTAGAAGAAAGGACGAGATGAAGACAGTGGCCAGATTGGTGAGTAGGGGTGGTGGAGCTCAGTTGGAGGTTGAAGGAGGAGGTTATGAGGAACTGAGAAGCGTATGAGTCGGATGGGTTATCAGTGTGTATGTTAGTCACCAAGAATGAGGGATGGGGATGAGGGCTCAAGAAAAACGGAGAGCCAGGCATCGAAGTCGGTAAGGAAGGGAGGGACTTATCAGGGGGGGTGGTAAATGACTGCAACTCTGAGTGGCAGCGGGTAGAATAGACGGATGGAGTGGACTTCAAAGGATGAGAAGCAGTGAGACTGCGGTAGGAGGAGAGGTTGAAAACTGCAGGAGGACGAAAGTAGTAGCCCACCGTGGCCAACTGGGCGGGGAGAATGGGAGAAATGATAACCTCCATGGCAAAGGGCCGCGACTGAGGCAGAGTCATCAGGGATGAGCCAGGTTTCAGTTCGGGCGAGCAGTTGAAGGGAATGGGAGATGAAGAGATCATGGGTGAAGGAAAGTTTGTTGCAGACCGAGCGTGCATTCCAGAGGGCGCACGAGAAGGGGAGGGAGGAGGGGAATAGAGATGAGATTGGAGACATCGCAGAAACGTTTGCATGGATGAGACGAGGAGGAGGACAGGTGTGGGGACCTGAGTTGGGATTGATGTCTCCCGTGGATAGCAGGAGAAGGAGCAAGAGGGTGCGGAGGAGGAGGGTGGGGGAGGTAAGGCGACGAAGACGGGATGCACTTAGGAGGAATGGGGAAGGGTTCATGGTAGGAAGGAGGTGTTGAAGGTTGAGAGCTAGGAAGGAGGAGGAGGACAGTAGGGATGGTGGGGGACAGGGTTGGGTAGGGTATTGCAGTAGTGAGCAGGACGGGAGAGGACATGGATGGGCAGTGAGTTCGTGCTGTATACAGCGGTGGGAGGGGGAAAAGATTAGGAAGGGACAGGGCAAGGAAGAGAATGTGTATGGGGGCCATAAGTAGTGATTGAGGTGTTACCGGTGCCTATGTAGTGACTGAGGTGTTAAGCAACAGGTAGGGCAGGAAGCCAGACTGGAGACTTAAAACTGGAACAGCAGGCAACGATTTGGAATAGGAGGTGGGTAGGCAGGGTGAGCAGTCAGTCAGGAGAGTGATGGGCTGGCAAAATGGCCGGCGGGGAGGCAGGTAGGTAGTTGTGCAGGCTGGGAGGCAGGCAGGTTGTTGATGGGCAGACAAGCAGGCAAGTTGAGGGGCTGACAAGCAGGCAGGTTGGTTGATTGGTTAGCAGGAGCAGACGGACTAGAACGAGCTGGATCAGGCGGACTGGAAGAAGCTGGAGCAGATGGACTGGAACGAGCTGGATCAGGTGGGGGAGGGTTGGCGGCGGGAGGGGGTCTGCAAATCGGAGGGAGGGAGGTGGGGTCTGGAACTCGGAGAGCGGGAGGGAGGGGGTCTGGAACTCGAAGGGGGGGTCTGAAACTCGGAGAGCGGGAGGGAGGGGCTCTGGAATTCGGAGGGAGGGAGGGGGTCTGGAACTCGGAGGTAGGGGGGTCGAACTCAGAGGGGGGTCTGAAATTCGGGGGAGGGAGGGAGGAAGGGAGGGAGGGGGGTCTGGAACTTGGAGGAGGGGACGAGAGGGGGAGGAGGAGTGGAATGCACCACCTGTACAAAAAAAAAAAGCGGGGGGATGACCCTGGAGGATGACCCTGGAACTCGGAGGAACAGAGGGAGGGGGGACGACGACCCTGGAACACGGAGGAAGGGAGGGGACACTAGAACTGGGAGGGAAGGGCCCCTGGCACTCACTCTCACACACACACTCTCTTACAGACACACTCACACCCAGTCTCAATCTCTGTCACACACATACACTCGCACATTCACTCTCTCTCTCACACAGTCACTCTCACACACACTCTCTCAAACATACACACTCTGAGGAAAACCTTGCTAGCGCCCGTTTCATTTGTGTCAGAAACGGGCCTTTTTTACTAGTCCTGTATAATAATTCTTACCTCCAACGTTCTATGCGTCTGCCTGCCTGTGTCCGTGGCTTTCTTCACAGTTGGTCTGCTAGGCTCCGAAGCCTTGGATGACGTCACCGTTGCGATGGTGGCCACACCCCTGGGGGCGGGGCTGACCAGTGAGTAGGTGGGGCGCATGACGTGGACGCGGCTCACGTCGCTGCCGGGGATGTTGATGGGAAACAGCAGGGCGGCCGGCAGCAGCCAGGCTGCCGCGATCAGGAGCACCCCACTCCCTTGGCACATCAAACCCCCCCCCCCCCCCCACCCGGGTCAATCAAATCCCCTCGCCACTAGCAGCTGCCTCTGGTACCTTTGTCCTGCACATCTCGCCCTTCTGCTGATGACATTTCCTGTTTACGCAGGGGTTGGGACGTGCAGAGAAAAGACTCCAGGACTAGCTGCAGACAGCATGCGCTGATCGCTGTCACAGCAAGGATAAAGGTCAGAAGCGCCACAGGTATGAGAGAAGAGGAAGAAGGGGGGGCGGGTGAAGTCAGGACAGCTGCCAATTTGCAACAGGCTGCACATGAAAGGAGGGAGGGAGAGAGAACCACAGCTTGAGGGAACGAAAGAAAAATGATGCAGGGAGGGAGGGAGGACCCTGGAACTGAGAGGGAGGGAGGGGACGACCCTGGAACTGGGAGGGAAGGGGGGGGGGACGACCCTGGAACTGGGAGGGAGGGGCCCCTGGCACACATTGTCATGCTCACACACACACACTCTCTCTCACAGACACACTCGCACCCAGTCTCACTCTCTCTCTCTGACACACACACACACTCGCACATTCACTCGCTCTCACAGAGTCAGTCTCACACACTATCTCAAACATACACACTCCGAGGAAAGCCTTGCTAGCGCCCATTTCATTTGTGTCAGAAACAGGCCTTTTTTTTACTAGTTTATAAATGATCTGGAAATTGGAACGATGAGTGAGGTGACTAAATTTTGCAGATGGCATAAAACTATTCAAAGTTGTCAAAACACACGTAGAATGTGAAAAATTGCAGAAAGACCTTAGGAAACTGGCAGATTGGGCATCCAAATATAGTAACATAATAAATGACGGCAGATAAAGACCTGTACGGTCCATCCAATCTGCCCAACAAGATATTTCATTTTACATGGCATGTGATACTTTTATACTAGAGTTTGATTTGTCCTTGCCATTCTCAGGGCACAGACCGTAGAAGTCTGTCCATCACTGTTCTTGTACTAAGTTCTGAAGCTAACGTCGAAACCCCTTAAAATTTACACTCCAGCCCATCCATATCTATTCAGTCACAATCAGGTTGTAGACAGTAGAAGACTGCCCAGCACCAGTTTTGCTTCCCAATTACCGGTGTCGCCACCTAATCTCCGCTAAGATTCCGTGGATCCATTCCTTCTAAACAGGATTCCTTTGTGCTTATCCCACACATGTTTGAATTCCATTACCCTTTTCATCACCACCTCCCTGCAGGAGGGGCATTCCACATATCCACCACCCTCTCTGTGAAAAAATACTTCCTGACATTACTCCTGAGTCTGCCCCCTTTCAACCTCAATCCATGTCCTCTAGTTCTACTGCCTTCCCATCTCTGAAAAAGGTTTGTTTGAGTGGGGGGAGGAGCAAGATGGCGTCTTAGCTGAGCTCACAGACGCACTCTAACTGTTTGCTGGTGAACACGAAGAATTTCCCCGGATTTCGATATGCCTCATACCAAAAGAAAGGGGACGACAAAAGTGCAACGGCCAGTGGCACTATCGTCGTCCCCTATACAGCAAACACTTGATCGCTTTGTGAGAAGCTTACCATCTGAATCTGGACTGGCGACACCCGCTGAGATCGGCGCAGAAGGAGCTACGTCGGTCAGGGATTTAGAGACCACACTTTAGCCTCTGTTGCTGAAACTGCCTCCTTGTCCCGCTGGAGCCAGAGTGGAATCAAGAGTACAAGCAGATACCGATGTAGTTTTTGACTTGTCTCTTTCTGGCGGTTCTTCCCCTGATGCACCGGTGGAGAATATTCTGGAGCAAGAAATGCCCCAGGAGGTGACCATGGCAGCTATATGGACGGCGCTTCAGAGACTGACTATTGAGGTGGCTAAATCCACTAAAGAAGTTTCCTTGTTAACAAGTAAGTTGAATCTAATGTCAGAATCTTATGATGAAATAAAAAGAGAATCTTTAACTCAAACTTTCGCTATTAAAGAAGAGATTACCAGATTCTCTTGTTAAAGATAAACTCTTTACTGCTCGTAAAATAGAGCAGATAGAAAATTACAACCGACGCCTCACTCTCAGAATGTTAAATTTTCCAATGTTACCTGTTTTGACACCTCGAGATTTTCTCAAGGAATATTTTCAAGAGATTTTGAAGTTAACTCCCGCGGAGATTCCTCCTTGCAATAAGGTGTATTATTCACCTAATGTTCAAAAACCGGGAGAGACACTTGAATCCCCTGTTGTAGATATGCAAAACTTAACTGCATTACTAGAGGAATTGATGATAGAAATAACATCTAGACGGACTCTTATAGTATCTATGGTCTTTGAACAGGATTTGAACTTGATCATGAAACTTTACTTTAAATATTCTTCAACACTGTTCTATGGACAAAAAATCTGGGTTTACCCTGATGTTACAAAAACAACACAGCAAAGGCGAAAACAATTTCTTGCATTTAGAGATGAAGTGAGAGCATTGGGAGCAACCTTTACTTTGGTATACCCTTGTAAGTGTATAATTCGGATGTCTGGCATTAAATACGTTTTTTTTTGAGCCACCTCAACTAAAGTATTTTCTGGACGCTAAAATTCCATCTAACTGAATAAGAAGATTGATTCAGCAATTAAAGAAGAATTTACAAACAGGACTATGCCAATTTGAAGCAATTTTTCTTTTCTTTTGGATTATATTTCTCCTTAAATTTCTTTAGTCCCCTCCCCCACCCTTTGTTGGTCTAAGGAAGAGTGAAAAGATTGCTTTGTTTAATATGTGCTAGATGTAGCATTTATTTTTTTCTTTGAAACATTTCTCTGTATTACTTTGCAAACTGGATATGTTTGTATTTTTGTGAAAACTATAAATAAAAAAAAAAGGTTTGTTTGCGGATTAACACCTTTCAATTATTTGAACGGCTGTATCATGTCACCCATGTTCTTTCCTCCAAGGTATACATGTTGAGGTCAGCAAGTCTCTCCTTGTATGGTTTGCAACGCAAATTCCATACCATTTTTGTAGCTTTTCTTTGCACCACTTCCAGTCTTTTTACATCTTTAGCAAGATATGGCCTCCAAAACTGAACACAATGCTCCAAGTGGGACCTCACCAACGACTTGTAGAGGGGCATCATCACTTCCTTTCTTCTGCTGGTTATACCTCTTTCTAGCCGCCTAGCATCCTTCTGGCCACGGCCATCGCCTTGTCGCATTGTTTCTTCACCTTTAGATCCTCGGACACCAACACCCCAAGGTCTTTTTCCTGAGTCGAGCTTACTAATCTCTCCCCTCCTATCCAGTATCTCTCTTTTGGGTTTCTGCAGCCCAAGTGCATCACTCTACACTTCTTGGCATTAAATTGTAACTGCAGATATTCCAGAAACCACAATAATAAAAAAACAAAAAGAATATAAAAAACAATCAAACTAGATATAAAAAATAATATAATGTATAAGTGTAATGGGTGCTCAGTTTTTATAGTGCAAGTCTCAAGTGTCTGTAATGACACCATGCCACCATGATAGCACCAATAACCATCCTCTTTCAACCCTATAGTCTAAAGAGCTATATATAAATATTTTGTAAAGTATAAAAAAATTGGCACTTACCTTAAGGATCTGTGGTGATCCACATATAAACGGTGTAGTTCTTATTGACAAGAGACCAGGGTGTGTAATGCTTTTTCTGATGCATGCTCTTAAGTGAGTCAAATAGATCAATGCAGAAAATCCAAAAGATCCGAAGAGATCAAAGTTCAAAATGTTCCCAAAAGCAGCTCTACCCTAAGGTACCATTTGACTGCAGCTCTTCTGAGCGATTATTATATCCTCCTGATGACGCCTTCACATGTGAAATAGGGACCATGTATGGGATAAAGCTTGCTGAAAATATGAACTGTGTGTTAAAATGCTGGAATTGAGCTTTTGGGAATATTATAATGCCTCTCTATCACTCCATCGTATGACCTTGACTTTTGCGTTCAGTTCTGTTCCCCGTATGTCAAAAAAGATATAGCAGAATTAGGAAAGGTTCAAAGAAGTGCGACCAAAATGATAAAGGGGATGCAACTCCTCATATGAGGAAAGGCTAAAGAGGTTAGGGCTCTTCAACTTGGAAAAGAAATGGCTGAGGAGGAATATGATTTGAGGTCTACAAAATCCTGAGTGATGTAGAATGGGTAAAAGTGGATCGATTCCCCCCCCCCCCCCCACTTTCAAAAGTACAAAGACCCACTTATGGGCTCATTTTCGAAAGAGAAGGACCTCCATCTTTCGACACATCAGAAAATGGACGTCCTCACAGAAACGTCCAAATCGGTATAATCGAAAGCTGATTTTGGACGTCCCCAACTGCACTCTGTCCCAGGGATGGCCAAAGTTCAAGGGGGGCGTGTCAGAGGTGTAGTGAAGGCGGGACTTCGGCGTGCCTAACACTTGGACGTCCTTGACCCATAATCGAAAAAAAGAAGGATATCCCTGACGAGCACTTGGACGTTTTCACCTGGACCTGTTTTTCTTAGGACTAAGGCACAAAAAGGTGCCCGAAATGACCAGATGACCACCGGAGAGAATCGGCCACTAACCCCCTCCCACCCTAAAAAAAAACATCTTTCAAAATACTTTGTGCCAGCCTCATATGTCATACTGAGGTCCATGACAGCAGTATGCAGGTCCCTGGAGCAGTTTTAGTGGGTGCAGTGCACTTCAGACAGGCAGACCCAGCCCCATCCCCCCCACCTGTTACGTTTGTGGAGGAAACAGCAAACCCTCCAAAGCCCACCAGAAACCCACTGTACCCACATCTAGGTGCCCCCCTTGACCCGTAAGGGCTATGTTAGTGGTGTACAGTTGTGGGTAGTGAGTTTTTTTTTGGGGGGGGGGGGGGCTCAGCACACAACGTAAGGGAGCTATGTACCTGGGAGCAATATATGAAGTCCACTGCAGTGCCCCCTAGGTTGCCTGGTTGGTGTCTTGGTTTGTCAGGGGGACCAGTGCACTACAAATGCTGGCTCCTCCCATGACCACATGGCTTGCATTTGGTCGTTTCTGAGATTGACGTCCTTGTTTTCGATTAGAAACGTCCATGTCTAGGGATGACCAAATTTAAGGATTTGGATGTCCCTGACGGTATTTTCGAAACGAAAGATGGATGTCCATCTTTTTTCGAAAATACGGGTTTCCCCGCCCTTGGATAGGGACGTTTTGCGAGGACGTCCAAATCAAAAATTGGATGTCCCTTTTGAAAATGCCCCTCCACGTGAAATTACATGGAAATATTTTTAAAACAATATTGAATATGTGAAAAGGAAAGTAAGGACTTGGTTAATAGGTTAAGAGACTGAGTTACCTTTAGGGGGGGGAGGGAGGGGGGGCAGTAGGTGTAACCGGGAGGGGGGGAGAGGAGGGGGAGGGGGGAAAGGGGGATGGGAGGTAGGGAAGGCTAAGGGGTTGGATGATCAGTTGTTATTTGCAGAGACTTGCAATGTTGTGAGTATGTTGCATAATGTTGATATGTATATGTCTTATGAAAAACTTAATAAAAATCATTTAAACATACTTTTAAAACAAATAGGAGGAATTTATTTTTTCACTCAAAGAATAGTTAAACTCTGGAACTTGTTGCAGAGGATGTGGTAACGGAGGTTAGCGATTTGAGTTTAAAAAGGTTTGGACAAGTTCCTGGAGGAAAAGATCATAGTCTGTTATTCAGATGGACTTGGGGGAAGCCACTGCTTGCCCTGGGATTGGTAGCATTGAATTTTGCTACTATTTGGGTTTCTACCAAGTACTTATGAACTGGATTGGCCACTGTTGGAAGCAGGATACTGGGCTAGATGGACCATTGGTCTGACCAGTATGGCTATTCTTATGTTCCTGCCTAAGGTTGTCTCAGATTTCCATCTGAATCAGTCTATTGTTCTTCCAACATTTTTTTCCCCAAACCTTATGCCCATCCTGGCAAATAGAAGATTAGCAAATCTCCTGGACCGGATGGTATTCATCCCAGAGTACTGATAGAGTACTGATAGAATTGAAAAATGAACTTGCAGAACTACTATTAGTAATATGTAATTTATCTTTATAAGTGCATTCACTCTGCAGCTCCTCAGTACCTCTCCACTCTCATCTCTCCCTACACTCCTCCCTGGGAACTCCGTTCACTGGGTAACTCTTTATTATCTGCACCCTTCTCCTCCACCACTAATTCCAAACTCCATTCCTTTTATCTTGCTGCACCATATGCCTGGAATAGACTTACTTAGCTGGTATGTCAAGCTCCATCTCTCTGTCTGTCTTCAAATCTAGGCTGAAAGCCCACCTTTTCGATGCTGCTTTTAACTCCTAACCCTTACTCGTTCAGAACCCTTATTTTATCATCACTACCTTAGTAATTCTCTTATCTCTTATTTGTCCTGTTTGTGTGTCCTAATTAAATTGTAAGCTCTGTTGAGCAGGGACTCTCTCTTCATGTTCAAGTATACAGCGCTGCGTACGTCTAGTAGCGTTATACAAATGATAAGTAGTAGTAGTATCTTTAAAATCGAGCATGGTACAAGAAGATTGGAGGGTGGCCAATATAACGCCGTTAAAAAACCCCAAATTTTCCAGAGGAGATCCAGTAAATTATAGACCGGCGAGTCTTACGTCGGTGCCGGGCAAAATGATAGAGATTATTATTAAGAACAAAATTACAGAGCATATTCAAACGCATGGATTAATGAGACACAGTCAACTTGGATTTAGTGAAGGGAAATCTTGCCTCACCAATCTACTACATTTCTTTGAAGGGGTGAACAAACGTGGATAAAGGTGAGCCGGTTGATATTGTGTATCTGGATTTTCAGAAGGCGTTTGACAAAGTACCTCATGAAAGACTCCAGAGGAAGTTGGAGAGTCATGGGATAGGAGGTAGTGTTCTATTGTGGATTAAAAACTGGTTAAAAGATAGAAAACAGAGAGAGTAGGGTTAAATGGTCAGTATTCTCAATGGAAAAGGGTAGTTAGTGGGGTTCCCCAGGGGTCTGTGCTGAGGCCGCTGCTTTTTAACATATTTATAAATGACCTAGAGATGGGAGTAACTAGTGAGGTAATTAAATTTGCTGATGACACAATGTTATTAAAAGTCGTTAAATAGCGGGAGGATTGTGAAAAATTACAAGAGGACCTTACGAGACTGGGAGACTGGGCATCTAAATGGCTGATAACGTTTAATGTGAGCAAGTGCAAAGTGATGCACGTGGGAAAGAGGAACCCAAATTATAGCTACGTCATGCAAGGTTCCACGTTAGGAGTCATGGACCAAGAAAGGGATGTAGGTGTCGTCGTTGATGATACATTGAAACCTTCTGCTCAGTGTGCTGCTGTGGCTAAGAAAGCAAATAGAATGTTAGGTATTATTAGGAAAGGAATGGAAAACAAAAATGAGGATCTTATAATGCCTTTGTATTGCTCCATGGTGCGACTGCACCTCGAATATTGTGTTAAATTCTGGTCGCCGTATCTCAAAAAAGATCTAGTAGAATTAGGAAAGGTGCAGAGAAGGGCGACGAAAATGATAAAGGGGATGGGACGACTTCCCTATGAGGAAAGGTTAAAGCGGCTAGGGCTCTTCAGCTTGGAGAAAAGGAGGCTGAGGGGAGCTATGTAAGAGGTCTATAAAATAATGAGTTGAGTTGAACAGGTAGATGTGAAGCGTCTGTTCACGCTTTCCAAAAATATTAGGACTAGGGGGCATGCAATGAAGCTACAATGTAGTAAATTTAAAACAAATCTGAGAAAACTTTTCTTCATTCAACGTGTAATTAAACTCTGGAATTCGTTGCCAGAGAATGTGGTAAATGCAGTTAGCTTAGCGGAGTTTAAAAAAGGTTTGGACAGCTTCCTAAAGGAAAAGTCCATAGACCATTATTAAATGGACTTGGGGAAAATCCACTATTTCTGGGATAAGCAGTATAAAATGTTTTGTACTTTTTTGGGATCTTGCCAGGTATTTGTGATCTGGATTGGCCACTGTTGGAAACAAGATGCTGGGCTTGATGGACCTTTGGTCTTTCCCAGTATGGCAATACTTATGTACTTATGAATAAAATTACAGAGCATATTCAAAAGCATGGATTATTGAGACAAAGACAACATGGATTTAGTGAAGGGAAATCTTGCCTCAACAATCTACTACATTTCTTTGAAGGGGTGAACAAACACATGGATAAAGGTGAGCCGGTCGATATTGTGTATCTGGATTGTCAGAAGGCGTTTGACAAAGTACCTCATGAAAGACTCCAGAGGAGAGTCATGGGATAGGAGGTAGTGTTCTATTGTGGATTAAAAACTGGTTAAATGATAGAAAACAGAGAGTAGGGTTAAATGGTCAGTATTCTCAATGGAGAAGGGTAGATAGTGGGGTTCCCCAGTGGTCTGTACTGGGACTGCTGCTTTTTAACATATTTATAAATGATCTAGAGATGGGAATAACTAGTTGAGTAATTAAATTTGCTGACGACACAAAGTTATTCAAAGTTGTTAAATTGCAAGAAGAATGTGAAAAATTACAAGAGGACCTTATGAGATTGGGAGACTGAGCATCTAAATGGCTGGTGATGTTTAATGTGAGCAAGTGCAAAGTAATGCATGTTGCAAAGAGGAACCCAAATTATAGTTATGTAATGCAAGGTTCCACATTAGGAGTCACCGACCAGGAAAGGGATCGAGGCGTCGTCGTTGATGATATGTTGAAACCCTCTGCTCAGTCTGCGCCTAAGAAAGCAAATAGAATGTTAGGTATTAGGAAAGGAATGGAAAACAAAAATGAGGACGTTATAATGCCTTTGTATTGCTCCATGGTGCGACCGGACCTCGAATATTTGTGTGCAAATTTGGTCACTGCATCTCATGAAAGCTATAGAAAAGGTACAGAGATAGGCAATGAAAATGATAAAGGGGATGGGATGAGTTCCCTATGAGGAAACGTTAAAGTGGCTAGGGCTCTTCAGCTTGGAGAAAAAAAACCGCTGAGGGGAGATATGATAGAGGTCTCTTAAAATAATGAGCGCAACAGGTAGACATGAATTGCTTGTTTACACTTTCCAAAAATACTAGGACTAGGGAGTACACAATGAAGCTAGAAAGTAGTGAATTTAAAAGGAATTGGAGAAAATATTTCTTCACTCAATGTGTAATTAAACTCGAATTTGTTGCCAGAGAATGTAGTTAAAGCAGTTAGCATAGCGGGGTTTAAAAAAAGGTTTGGATGGCTTCCTAAAGGAAAAGCCCATAGACCATTATTAAAATGGGGAAATCCACTACTTATTTCTAGGAAAAGTAGCATAAAATGTACTGTGCTTTTTGAGATTTGCCAGGCACTTGTGACCCGGGTTGGCCACTGTTGGAAACAGGATACTTGTCTTGATTGACCTTCGTTCTATCCCAGTACGGCTGTACTTATGTACGCTTTAGGTTGTCCATTTACCTAGAGTGGACTAGGCCCTACAGACAGTCCACCCAGCTTTTTGTTTCTTTCGATCTCAACAGGATGGGGGTTGCCATTGGGAAACGCACAATCTCCTATTGGCTGGCAGACTGTATTTCCTTCAGTTGTGCCCAAGCTGTGGTGGCTTATAATGTCAGAGCCATGGCTGTATCGGTAGCCCACTTGATATCTGCCTCTACAGAAGAGATTTGTAAGCCTGTAACGTGGTCTTCAGTCCACACATTCACATTTCACTATTTCCTTGAGTAAAATACTTGACGTGATAGTCGGACTGGACATACAGTTCTGCAGAAGTTGTTTGGGATCTAGAATCCAACTCCACCATCCTATGCCCATTTATTCTGTTCTAGGCTGTACTCTCACACAGTACGTATATAGTTTCAGGTTAATTGACTTTTGAACTTTCCATTGCGAGTTCCTGTTATCCTGTTGTTGTTTTCAGTGAGCATGTTAGCTAAGGATTCCCACATGTGAGAATTATCTGCTCTGCATGTCTTCAGAGAAAGCAAAGATACTTACCTGTAGCAGGTATTCTCCAAGGACAGCAGGCCATCAATTCTCACATACCCTCCTACCTCCCCTTGGAGTTGTCTTGTATAGCTATATTACTGAACTGATGGTCCTGCACTCTTGTGGTGGGTTGGAAGGCACTTGTGCATATGTGGTGAGAGTGCTGCCGCAAGCTTTTAAATAGATACTGTGTTGTAAAAGTGTTCTACACTGTGTACTGTGTTTGACGTCATCCACATGTGAGAATCAATGGCTTGCTGTCCTTGGAAAAGACCTGCTACAGGTAATCTTCACTTCAAGGAATACCTATACTGCTCAGAAGTGATATCAAAAGATCGTGGTCATTGAGGTCAAATGCACAGGAGAGGTCAAATTGAAGAATAACTGTTCGCTGACCCCTGCTTTAAAGGGGTCAACAAAGCCCCCAAAGTTCTTTCAGTGGTAGATCCTTGAAATCCAGAGATTGAATCGTGTAGTAAATTGTACTTATCAAAGTAGGTGGACTGCAGCTGATGCTGAAAATTGGGTGGTCCTGGTACATATGGATGGGTGCTTTAGATTGTAAGCTCCTTGGAGCAGGGACTGTCCTTTTATGTGTATGTTAATCTGTACAGCGCTGCGTAACCCTAGTAGCGCTCTAGAAATGTTAAGTAGTAGTAGTAGTAGTAGTTTTCTGTTTTTTTCTCAGTTTTTAGTTGTTGTAAACCACTGTGATCTGCTAGTTAGTCCTTGTGGTGTAGTATTTTTTTAAACATAAGGCCTCTTTTACAAAGGTGCGCTACCAATTCTCAGTGAGTCAGATGAGAGAAAGCTCATTCATTTCCTATGGGCTTCTTATCATTTGCTGCGTGGGGATCGCTAGCACAGCTTTGTAAAAGAAGCCCATAAACATTTATTTTGACTTCAACTAAACAGCCCATGATTTTAATAAACAATGGAATAGAGGCTACTGGCCTATAATTTGGAATCTCATTTAGACTGATGCTGCTATTTTTAGGGACAGGAGTTGAGATATTACCAAGGAAGATGAAGTTGATGAACTCCTGAAACACGGCAGGGGTGTTGCAAAGGCCAAAAGGCATGACCAGATACTCAAAATGTCCTTCATGGGTATTGAATGCGGTCTTCCCTTCGTCCCCCTGACGAATTCGGATCTGATTGTATGCTCCTCGGAGATCCAGTTTGGTAAAAATAGATGCCTGGTTTGTCCCTGTCCCCATCCCCGTCCCCATGTCATTCTCTATGATACTCTCCGTGTGGAACTCGGTGGTTTATCTTCTACTCCTTTGGCTTTTTTGGATTTTCGTAGTGGTTACTTTCCTGTTCCCCTTTGGACATCTGACTGGGGCAGTATAAAACTGAAAAATTTAACGGAATGGGATGAAACTTGGCATGTGGGAAAAACTGGTAGAAAGACAAATTGAAAATGAACTATTTCAGATCGAATATTCCAGAAGCATAGCGCCCCCACCCTCCCCAAAGAAAGAGTTGACCAGTACATTTCTACGGGGAAGGAGTTTCAGCTTCTGTAGCACAGAAACGTACTTAAAGTGAAACTGTAGCAGTTAGGGAATTCCTTCTTTCAAACTGCTGTCCCCATTTTTCTCCTGTCAACCCTGCTAACTACCCTACCCCCAAAAATACCTCCTGCAGAAACTGTCTACAACTGAACCTCCATCCACAAACTGCCTCACCCCAAAATCTGCCACAGCCACCGCCTCACCACCCAACAAACTCCTGCCAGCCACCAAAAATTAGCACTGCATATGCTGCACCACCAATAAAGGCTGCCCAGCCCTCCTAAATAACTGCCCCTACAGCTTTACCACTGTGCTACAAATTGTCTCTTCACCAAAACTTCTGCCACTAATAATGCAGCATCATGCTGCAAACTGCCCCATCCCCAAAATCTACCCTCCACACATGCTTCACTAGCATTAAAACTGCATCATCCATAAGTTACCCTCTGATAACTGCCCCACTACTTTGCATGCAAACTGCCCCCACCCTTACTACACTGCAGACTGTCCCATTTCCAAAATCTATCCCTGCAACATCCACCTCACCCTGCAAAGCACAGCCACCCTATCAAACTATACCCCTGCAACTATCCTACAAAACAAGCTCCCTGCAACTGCCCTGCCATCCCCTAATTCTTCCCCACAACCCCAAAAAATATCCTTCCTCTACTGCACAACCACCCTGCAAACCACTCTGCAAACTTCCCCACCCCACACACTACTCTCCAATTGCCCCACATCCAAAAAACAAAATACTCCCCTACTGTGCTGCACCCTGAAAAACTACCCCCACACAACTGCTTTAGGCCCATAACTACCCTACCGTCCTGCAAACTGCCCATTCCAACAAAATGTCCCCCACAATTTCACCACCCCCAAAAACTATACCCTCGCAAACTGCCCCACTCCCCAAAATCCACTCCTGCAGTTACGTCCCAAAGTCATAACACATGCAGTGCATACACAGACATACAACAGATATACACCCCCACCACCACCACCACCACCCACATACACATGGATTAGAAAGAGTATCATGAACCATGCTCTGCATGTTTTCCCACTTGTTAATCTTTCAGAAACTAGTATAATTTCTCAAAATGATTGTATTAGTATTTTACTAAAGATTTTGCTGTTTTTTATTTCATTTATTTCCAGTCGAGCAAAGCTTTGATTATCCCTACTGGAGGAAGGATAATATGTTTCCAGCTTTTAAATACCACGCAGTAGACTACTTATCTGAGGTACAGTATTTGATCAAATCACTTTTGTTTTCTAAGGAAAGTTACTCAGTTACATCTTTATATGCTCAGCCTAGAGCTCTCTATTTTTGCTGTAGCATGTAAGAGACTGAAGTTGATATCATTTGTTTCAGCTTTTCAGCATGTCTAAAAAGTGTTTGGTAATATATTGTATTGGTTCAGAGGTACAATAATATGTTAAAATGGACTGATGAGGTTCAAACTTTGAGGCCAATTAACTATTTTGTGAATAGGTTTGCACAATGGCATCAGAAATAAATAAGTGATTATGGCCTTGCAGAATGCTTACCAGTTAACTCTGCTGATTGACCATCTTTGAAAGAGCTAGCAGTATAAGAAATGCACATGGTAGGATACTATATTCATGCTGATTGATTTCTATAAGTATTACATGTATATGGGTAACGGGATTCTTATATGGTTGAGACCAAATGTCACGGATTCAGGTGTGTTGAGCCCTTGGACCACATTCGGAGCTGAGGCAGACAAGTCACCTGGACTGGCACAAGGCAGAACATGACAAGGCAAGACTGGACTAGACAAGACAGGACTAGAATAAACCAGGAGACTAGACCTAGCAAGGTAGAGGTAACAAGGTACAGTAGACAAGACAAGGACCAGATCCAGACGAGGCATGGAAAGCAAGGCAAAGGGGCAGAACTGGAACCCAGACAGGACAAGGCAAGACTCGGAACTAGATTAAAACTGGGACCCAGGCAATACAAGGCAAAGCAGAACCAGGCAAGACATGGAACTAAGTTAAAATTGGGTCCAGAAAAAAGCGGGCAAGGACTGGATCTGGACAGGACTGGACTGGAAAAGAGGAGACAAGGCTAGGCACTGGACAAAGCAGACAGAAGCTGGATCTAGACAAGACAAAAAAACAAGGCAGAGGGCTAGAACTGAACCCACACAGGTACATGGCAAGACACAGGAACAAGGCTAGAACTGGGTTCAGACATGGCAAGGCACTGGGTCCAGACACAAACTCAGCAGACAAAACAGGACAGGAGATAGGCAATAGAAGCAATATTATAGACAAGGCAGTAGCCAGACTTGGCTTGGCAGTTACTGGAACCAGGAACAGGAATCAGGAATGGAGCTTGACTGTAGCAGAAACCAGACTTGAAGCTTTGGCTATAGCAGGAACCAGGAATCAGGGTTTGGCAAAAACAGAAAGCAAGAACAAGGTTTAACTGTAGCAAGGAACAGAGCTTTGACTTTAGCAGAAAGTAGGAACAGGATTTATCTGTAGCAAGGAATAGAGCTTTGGCTTTAGCAGAAAGTAGGAACAGGATTTATCTGTAGCAAGGAATAGAGCTTTGGCTTTAGCAGAAAGTAAGAACAGGACTTAACTGTAGCAAAAGCAGGAGCCAGAAGTAGAGTCAAACTGTAACAGAAACCAAGAGCAGGGTTTGGCTGTAGCAAGAGCCAGGCTTACAGGAATAAAGTTCAGAAGCAAGACGCATGGAAACAAGACTCATAGAAACACAGCCAAGTAGGAACAAGAGTAAAGCTTCAAGACAGAAGTCAGGCTTTCAGGTACAAGACTCATAGAAACACAGGCAGGGATAAGACTTCACAGGAGTAAAGCTTCAGGAACAAGGTGCACAGAAGTAAGGCTTTCAGTTACAAGACTCATAGAAACACTGTTCTGCGCATGCGCGGCACGTCACAGGTCTCTCCCCGATCCCGACGTGGTTAGAGGCAGGAGTAGGACCAGATCGACCCTGCCGCTGTCGGGCAAATCAAGAGCCAGCACACAGACGGCATACCGTAATTGGACAACCGTGGTGATAGGAGACAAGGGAAAATACAGTTCATTCGCCCACCTGTGCTACTCGGATCCCCCCCCCCCCCCATCTCAGCCTGAACCCTCTGCTCTCCCCCAGCAGCACAGACGGGTCCTGCCGTGGTCTCTCTCTCTCTAGGCAGCGGCCCAATTATGCAGTAGACAACTATCGTGCTCTTCTTCACCATAAATAACCATCTCTATAGAGATTTTTCTCCTGGACTTCGCGGTTTCAATTGTTGCAGTGTGTGTGTGTGTGGGGGGGGGGGGGGGTTTACAATGTTTTAAACCAGTAACCAAAGGCAAAATTTAAAATCTACACCCTGTAAGCAACAGTTCCCCTATGCTATCAATTTTAACAAATCAGCGATTAGATTTAAAAAAAAAAAAAAGCCTTACTCAATACTTTATAATGAAGTCCACTGCAAAAGATCAAAGAGTCCTAAAGTCTTTTAAATTGTCTAACACGCAGCTATAAACACTTTCACTTTACACCACAAGAGGTTTGAGCACACATGCGGTCTAAACTGCGAATAAACTTCTCACTATATCGTTCATCAAAGCAAAGTTTCCCAAATAAAAGCACAAGTACGGACTACTTCATACACAGCAATGCTGGAATCGTTGCCTCTAAATTCTACACGTACGAGAA
Source organism: Microcaecilia unicolor (assembly GCF_901765095.1). Classification (NCBI taxonomy): domain Eukaryota; kingdom Metazoa; phylum Chordata; class Amphibia; order Gymnophiona; family Siphonopidae; genus Microcaecilia; species Microcaecilia unicolor. Next base: position 228,867,619 of record NC_044032.1, on the reverse strand, counting down.
GGACGATGAAATTAGCTCTGGCAAATGTGTTAATCACTTACTGGAATGAACAAAACCACTTGCACCACGCTCAAACACACGGACAGCGCCAGCTATGAAGAAGTAAGTACTCCTGTTTCACTGTGCTTCCGGCTGCCTGAGTGGCTGTAACTCTCTCTACATTTCATCACAGCAGCCACTTAGGTGTGTGGAGCTTTTTTTTTTTCTCCCCCCCCCCCTTTTTTCTTCCCCTGTCCTTTTCTTCCTTTCAGCTATTGAATATCCTTTTGGCATCCTCTTACACAAATAGGAATGCTGGCTGGGGTGAACCTCCTGCCCCCTTTGTCTAATTGCCTCTGGAAACCTCTGCGGGGTGCTTCCAAATTCACAACTGTGAAAGCAAGTGCAGGTATCAATCCTACTATATAAATGAAGAGTGACCGATGTGCCGTGCATGCGCAGAACAGCACAGCTGTTGCGTGCATGCGCGGCACGTCACAGGTCTCTCCCGACATGGTTAGAGGCAGGACCAGATCAACCCTGCCGGGCAAATCAAGAGCCAGCATGAGGACGGTATACCGTACTTGGAGAATCGTGGTGATAGCAGACAAGGGAAAATACACTTTATTCGCCCACCTGTGCAACTCGGACCCCCCCCCTCCCCCCAAAAAAAAAAACTCAGCCTGAACCCTCTGCTCTCCCTCAGCAGCATAGTCGGGTCCTGACGTGGCCTCTCTCTCTAGGCAGCAGCACAATTATCTGCCCACCCGCAATGCCAACTAGAGAAGGGGGCGACCCCTCGGTCACCACTTTATTTACTTTTGCGGTGGAGAGAAGGCGAAGCCACCGCCAGGACCAGCTGATCTCGCGCGCTCAGGGGCGCCGGTTAGGTAACGACCAATCTCAGTTCTAACTAATCACTGCCGGGGGGGGGGGGGGGGGGGGACCGGGGAGACTTTCTATGCTTAGTACTTCAGTACTAATGACGAAGTCGGAGGGCTGAGAGGAGCAGGTATAAGAAGAGAGAGAACGTGGACTGGGGGGGGGGGGGAGCAGTGAGTGTTCAGGAGTGAACACAGAGAGAGAAAGGGGACCACGGGGAGGGGTAGGGATTCAGGAGAGCAGGAAAAATTGCTGTTAGAAGGAGGGCAGAGAGAGAGAGATGTTTGAGAGGGACGGATGCTGGAAATATCAGTATGTAGACATGGGACAGGATGCTGAGGGGGGAGGGGGTCCAAATATGTGCAGCCCCCTAATTTTTAGCATTGAATGGGTAGTTGAGGGGGCCCCATAATTACAGTATCTAAATTGAAAATAATATCTGTATTCAAAAGTACTTAGGAGAAGTACATAGGATCTCTAAGGGAGTGATAGGGAGAGTAAAAGGGCATATGGTTTGTATCTGGAGAAAAGCTTGGAGAAAAGGTGGCTGAGGGGTGATATGATAGAAGTCTACAAGATAATGAGCGAAATAGAGCGGACAGATGTGAAGCGTTTGTTTACACTTTCAAACAACAACAAAACCAGGGGACAAAAGATGAAGCTAGAATATGGTAGATTTAAAACAAATAGGAGAAAGTTTTTCTTTACTCAGCATGTAGTTAGACTCTGGAACTCGTTGCCGGAAAATATAGTGACAGCAGCTGGCCTTACGGAATTTAAAGGGGGTTTGGACAGATTCCTGAGGGAAAAGTCCATTGAACATTATTAAGAATTAAGTTTTGTTTTTTTTTTTTTCGGGGGGGGGGGGGGGGGGGTTGCCGGGTTCTTGAAGCCTGGATTGGCCACTGTCGGAGACAGGATGCTGGGCTTGATGGAACCCTTGGTCTTTTCCCAGTATGGCGGTGCTTATGTACTTATGCCTACATTGGTTTATGTTTGATATTCTGCATATTCTGATTTCAGCAGTTTTTTTTTTTGTTCTAAGATAAATCAATAACGTATTGCAACAACAAAGGGACCTCCCTGTATGTGACCCTGTATGTGAGTGGTGCTGTGTTACATAAAAAATATATGAAACGGAATCAAAATCAACCAAAACAGATTCACATCAATGCAAAGAAAAATATAATAAGCAAGTTATAACACTAAACATAAGAGGGAAAATTCCTCACTCTCACCTTGCCAGGGTGCATCTGATCTCCATGCCCTCATGGAAACATTGGAGGGGGTGGGGGTTGCAGGTGGTTGTGGTGCTTAAAAATTTCTCAGACACAGGAGAACCAGGAGCTCTGTCTTTGGCACACTGAAATCTGGCTCCCTTTATGTTAAATTGTACAGCGCTGCGTAACCCTAGTAGCGCTTTAGAAATGTTAAATAGTAGTAATAGATATGATTATGTACACTCAGTGGCATTCCTGGGGGGGGCTGGCACCCGGGGTGGATCGCCGATGCGCCCCGCCCCCCGGGTGCAGCGCCCCTCCCAATGCAGCGCGGACCCCCCCTCCCGCCGGGTGCACGCCGCTGGGGGGGGGGGCGCGTGCGCCTGTCCTCCGTTGTTCCATGCTTCTTCTCTGCCCCGGAACAGGAACCTGTTCCGGGGCAGAGAAGAAGCATGGAACAACGAAGGACAGGCGCGCACGGCACCCCCCCAGCGGCGTGCACCCGGGGTGGACCGCACCCACCGCACCCCCCTAGGAACGCCACTGTGTACACTGATGAACGTTCTTCCACATGCAGAAGTACATGTGCACATGGAGGGAATGTTTTCTCCACGTGGAGACCAGTACTGCCATGGTACATTTCGCGTAGCGTGTTTCCGATTTTTCAGAAACATTTATCTCCGAACATCTATGATGTTTGCAGTGCGGCCTCTTTCTAAACGTTTCTTTTTATGTTTACTTCTTTCTTTCATTAAGTACTTGGGTTTTGTTTTCCGATAAATGTTTATTTCACCATTTGAATGTCATATCAAAAATGCCTCTCTACATCAGCTAATATTTAAAAAAACAAAACAACCCCCCCCCCCCAAATAAATATAATAGTACTTCAAACAAACATGAATGTATACAAGCTGCGGACTCGCTCAGCAAGTCATAAGGGAAAGAATAACAGCTCAAAAATGCTGATTTTTTTTTTTTTATAATGCCATAGAAAACTTAATAACACCCCCATGTCGAACATCCAGTCCTCCAGTGGAAACAAAACACACAATTCAAAGGCTTGTATGTTCTGTTTCCATATTCAAGCCTTTTGGAATAACAGTTTCCCATAGATACATTTTTGCTCTTTCTGCAAAAGCACTTGTGACACATTGAGCTCCCAATGTATTCGAACCACTGACAGTATGACAAACCATAAATCTTTCACCTTCAGGGAAGCATGTTACCAGTAGGATACCAAAGGAGCCTCCCACTTACATAACTGTAGGTTACTTAAATACTCCACTATTTAATTCTTAATCTTCCTTTTTGTATGACCAATGTAATAAAACTGCTAGGACTTTTTTAAATAATACACCACTGAGTGGTGTTACAATTTGTTTTGTGTATTAAAAAATAGTCCCTGCCCATAGCATAGCAAACACAAAGTCAGATTCCCATACATACTGTCAATATGTACAGTGTCCATATTTATGATGCTTGGGAAAAATGACTTGTTGAGCTATTTCTGATTTTGACAAAACTGGGTTAATAAATCCCAAAGTTTTCCCTCATTGATATGCAAACCAAGAGCATCTGCAAAAATTTCAGGAGACTGTTTATATATGCCAATATTTAAGTACTAGATGTCTAATAACCATTGCATTCTGAGATCATGGTAACACACAGACCAAAGAAGGCTGCAACTGCATCTGCTTGGGAAGCAGTAACCAATTACAATGAGCAGATGTAGTGGAACTGGAAAAGGTAGCAAAAAGAGTGACCAGAATAATTGAGGGGATGGAATTATTCTCATATGAAGAAAGGCTAAAGAGGTTAGGGCTCTTCAGCTTGGAGATGGCTGAGGGGAGATATGATAGAGCTCTATAAAATCTTGAATAGAGTGGTAGAAGTAAATGTGAATCAATTGTTTAGTCTATCAGAAAGTACAAAGACTCAGACATTGCATGAAGCTTTATGGTAGCACATTTTAAATGAATAGGAGAAAATATTTTTTTCTCCGAGGATAAGCAGGCCATTAATTCTCACAAGTGGGTAACGCGGCGCCACGTTGCCAACTCCAGAGCTTCTGACAAGCTTTAGAGAGCTTGTGGAGTGCGACACATGCTCCACTGTGCATGAGCATGTGCCTTCCTGCCTGCCATGAAGGCGTGGGTTAATACAGTTTTTCTTCCACGGTGAGGAGAGGTCACGTTTTGGTCTGGAAGAGCTTAATTTTTGGTGCCTTTTCAGACTTTTTTTTGCAGTTTCTATTCTAGGCTTCGGTCTCCTTCTCTTCCTGTACTGTTTCAGTTTATTTTGCCCTTTTTTCAAGTTTCCTTTATTTTCTATGACTTAGGTTGTGTTTAAGCCTAGTCTCTGGTCGGGTCTTTCTCTTGATATTTTTCTGGTGCTTTGCTTCTTTTATCAGGCACCATCGTGTCTTTAGATTTGGCTGAGAAAGTTTTTCCTTCCACGTCCACTAAAGTACTCAGTGGCTTTAAGCGCTGTACCTGGTGCAATCGGACATTCTCTGGCAAAGGTACCTATTCTTGGTGTCTTCAGTGTTTAGGGCCCGACCATAGCCCTGCCAAATGTGTCCTTTGTCTTCATATAAAGAAAAGGACTCAGGTGTCCAGAGAGACTCAACGCAAGAATTTATGGAGCCATGTCAGTGTCCTCGGCAAGAGGTCTGCAGCGACGTTGAAGACTACATTGGGAGCATTGGTCTGCATGTTTGCTTCGAGACCTGAAGACACTGGGAGCAATAGTGCGTTGGGTGGGTTTTCACCTGTGTCGACACCAGCTGCTGGGCAGGGACCCAGGACCAGCCAGTTTTGGACCCAACACCAAGGTGATGTGAGGATTCGATGTTATCCTCGTCAGCACCAAGGAGACGCTGAGCTTCTGGCAAAGGCCAAGAAGCATCGGCATTGGTCGTCCTCAACACATGGTACCAGGAGCTCTTGGGCGTCGAGGGATTCGGTACCCGAGAAGCATCGGCACTGGGGGATCTCACTCCCTCTATCCAGGAGGTTACTGATGCGTCTGTCTCCAGGCAGCCAGGACCCGGCTCTCATCTCGGCCCCATCGGTTCTGCACCCTGTCTCGGAGCTGACACCAGTGTCTTTCCCAGTGTCAGCCCTTGAGCATATCTGGGCCTTGCTCCCTGAGCTGCTGGATGGCCTTCTGCAGTGGTGTGCATTGGTATCCGGGGGGGGGGGGCTGCTTGTGCCTGCCCTACTGCCCGTTGCGGCCCCACTTGGCCCTCGGCCTGCGGTGCGTCCTTCGACCCCCTCGATGTCGGTGGAGGAAGCATCGCCGGAGTCGAGGCTGGAACCTTCTTTTCAATGCCCCTCTCAGGGACATGGTTCCTCTAACTCGAGGCAGGCTAAGTCTCAGCTCTCCCATGAGGAGTTTCTATCTGACACCGATGAGGAATGCCCATGGGAGTCAGAGGAGGACCCAAGATACTTTTCAGAGGATGAGTCCTATAGCATCCCCTCTGAACCCTCCCCTCCACATAGAAGGAGAAAGTCTCCGGAGAGCCTTTCGTTCTCCTCTTTTGTAAAGGAAATGGCTGATGCTATTCCATTTCATTTGGAAGTGGAGGATGAGCACAGGGCTCAGATGCTCGAGATCCTGGGCTACAAGTCCCCTCGGGAGGCTATGACCGTCACTGTCCACAAGGTACTCAAGGAAGTCCTCAGTAGGAAGTGAGAGTCCCCTCTGTTGGTCCCTGTCTTTCCCAAGAAGATTGACACAATGTATCGGATTCACAGCACGCCTGGTTTTGATAGACTCCAGTTGCCTCACAATATCGTGGTGGTGGAATCCGCTCTCAAGAGAGCCAGGAGTTTTAGAGACTATGCCTTGGCACCCCCAGGCAGAGAAGCTAGGACCTTGGACTCTTTTGGGAAGAAGATGTTCTAGGCCTCCAGTATACAGTCCTACCAGCTCTTTCACGAGAGGTTTGCTTTTGTCAAAGCCCTCTGTCAAACCTCTGCTTGTGTCATGGAACCTCAACGTTCTTGCCGAGCTGATGAAAGCTCCTTTTGAGCCACTGAATTCCTGCCATCTGAAGTACTTGACTTGGACGGTCAATTTCTTGGTGGCTGTTACTTTTAACCTGTAGAGTCAGTGAGCTGCAGGCTCTAGTAGTGGATGCACCTTATACTAAGTATCATCATAACAGAGTAGTCATCCGCACATACCCTAATTTCCTGCCAAAGGTTGAGTCGGAGTTGTATCTGAACCAGTCAATTTGTCTTACCAACATTCTTTCCCAGACTTCATTCCCATCCTGGCGAGAGCACCTTGCACACTTTGGACTGCAAGTGAGCACTGGCCTATTACTTGGAGCTGACAAAGCCCCACAGATAGTCCGCCCAATCTTTTTGTTTCTTTTGATCCCAACAGGATGGGAGTCGCCATTGGGAAACACACAATCTCTGATTGGTTGGCAGATTGCATTTCTTTCACTTATACCCAGGCTGGGCTGACACTGGAGAGTCATGTCAAGGCTCATAATGTCAGAGCCATGGCTGGGTCGGTAGCCCACTTGCGGTCAGCCTTGATTGAAGAAATATGCAAGTCTGCGATGTGGTCTTCAGTCCACACCTTCACATCTCATTAATGCCTTGAGCAGGATATCTAACACGACAGTTGGTTTGGGCAGACAGTGTTGCAGAATCTGTTTGGGGTCTAGAGTCCAACTCCACTCTCCTAGGCCTGTTTTATTCAGTTTCAGGCTGCATTCTCACTCAGTTGTATATAGTTTCAGGTTAATCTAGTTATGTACTCACCATTCCGGGGCCAATTTGACCAATGTTTGTTGTTTTCGGTGAGTCTGGATGCTAGGGATTCCCCACTTTTGAGAATTAATGGCCTGCTTGTCCTCGGAGAAAGCAAAGCTACTTACCTGTAGCAGGTATTCTCTGAGGACAGCAGGGCTTATATTCTCACAAACTCTCCCACCTCCCCTTGGAGTTATTTCCTATTATTTTATTTTTTTAATGCTGTAATATTTAACTATGGTAACTGCGCCTTCAAGGTGGGCAGGAAGGCACCCGTGCATGCATGGTGGAGTGTCTCGTGCTCCACAAAGCTCTGTAAAGTTTGTCATAAGCTCCGGACCGGGCAACGCAGCACCGTGTAACCCACTTGTCAGAACATAAGGCCTGCTACAGGTAAGTATCTTTGTGTTACTCAATGTATAGTAAAGCTCTGGAATTCATTGCCAGAGCAAGTGATAAAAGCAGTTAATGTAGCTGGGTTTGAAGAAAGGTTTGGACAATTCCTAGAGGAAAAGTCCATAAACCTGAGGTTAAGTAGCATGGCATGTTACTACTTTTTGGGACTCTTGTCAAGTACTTGCGACTTGAACTGGCTACTGCTGGAAACAGTATACTGAGCTGGATGGACCCTTTATCTGACTCAGTATGGCAACTCTTACAATCTTATTACTAAGGGGACAGTTATTCTTTTCAATTGGGTGATATTGATATTGGATAATTTTGTTCCTTAAGTAACATTATAATGTAAAAACTGTGTTACTCAGGTTTCCTTTGTCTAATATTATATTTTGTTTAAAGATCAGAAAGCATTCAGTGTGACACATATGCAATAATAGTGGAAATCAGGAGGCGGTCAAAAACGTTGTCACATTGCTGTATTTGGTTCAGAACTGTGCAAGTATACTCGTTTGTGGTCTTTGTAATTTTTTAGCCTGATATTTATGCAAACTGTTAATTCTCCGAGGACAAGCAGGCTGCTTGTTCTCACTGATGGGTGACGTCCACGGCAGCCCCTCCAATCGGAAACTTCTCTAGCAAAGTCCTTTGCTAGTCCTCGCGCGCCCGCGCGCACCGCGCATGCGCGGCCGTCTTCCCGCCCGAAACCGGCTCGAGCCGGCCAGTCTTCTTTTGTCCGCACTCGGTACGGTCGTGTTTTCGCCGTGTCGAGCCCTGGAAAGTCGACCTCGCGCGTCCAAATTTATTTTGACGTGTTTTTTCTTCGGAAAAGTCTTTCAAGTGTCGGGAAGTGCTCCGGAACCCCCCCCCCCCCCCGGGTTTCGTGTTAATCCTCCCCGTACTTCCAGCTTTTTGCCCCGATAAGTTTTCTTTCGTCGTCGGGGTAGGCCTCTTTTCGGCCTCGGTCGAGATTTTCTCCCTTACAAATTTTTTGGTGCTCTTTTTCCGTCATTTCGGACTTTGATTTCGCCGGCGCGATTTTTCCGCCCATGACATCGAAGCCTTCCAGCGGCTTCAAGAAGTGCACCCAGTGCGCCCGGGTTATCTCGCTCACTGATCGACACTCATCGTGTCTTCAGTGTCTGGGGGCCGAGCACCGCCCTCAGAACTGCAGTCTGTGTTCCCTGCTTCAAAGGCGGACTCAGGTAGCGAGACTAGCCCAGTGGAACGTGTTGTTCTCGGGCTCTTCGTCGGCATCAGCACCGGGATCTTCGAGTGCATTGACGTCGTCAGCGTCCAGACCATCTTCCTCGGCCGCCCCTGCATCGAGTGCATCGAGGCATCGGGCCTCTGCATCGGCGCCGAGACATCGGATAGCTGCATCGACGTCGGTGGTACCGGGACCTCGTCTGCTGATGTCGTCGGACGGTGGTGCATCGTCAGGAGTGCAGGTGAGGGCTGTCCATTCCCCTGCTGGTGGCGGTGAGCCTTCGGGTGGGTCTCCTCCTACCCTGAGGGCTCCTGCGGTACAGCCCCCCCGAGACCGACCTCCTTCGGCCTCGGCCCCGAGGAAGCGACGGCTGGATTCTACGTCCTCCTCGTCGGTGCCGGGGAGCTCCGGTGACATGCTTCGGAAGAAATCGAAGAAGCATCGACACCGGTCGCCTCCCCGCGTCGGCACCGAGAGCTCTGGGTCGCCGAGGGAGTCGGCACCCAGCAGGCATCGGCACCGAGAGGACCGCTCACCCTCTGTTCAAGAGGTGTCGATGCGCTCCACTCTGGACAGCCCGGAACAGCCTCCTCGCCCGGAACAGGTTCTGACGTCGACGCCTGCATCGACCTCTTTGCCTTTCTCTGCAGCCGCTCTGAACGAGAGCCTCCGGGCCGTTCTCCCAGAGATTCTGGGAGAGCTGTTGCGCCCTGCGCCTCCGGTACCGTCGAGCGTGGCGCCGGCTGGCCCATCGCCCGGGGTGAGGTCCCCACGCGGTACCGACTGCGGCCACCTCCCAGGAGGGCTCCCCGACTAAGTCGGCGGAGGGAGCTTCGCCGATGCGGGCCAGGGAGTCTACCTCTCGACGCCCCCATCGTGGACGTGGCTCCACTGAGTCGAGCCGGGCGAGGTTGCAGACACAGGTTCGTGAACTTGTCTGACACCGAGGGTGAGGCCTCGTGGGAGGAAGAAGAAGACCCCAGATATTTCTCTGACGAGGAGTCTGAGGGTCTTCCTTCTGATCCCACTCCCTCTCCTGAAAGACAGCTTTCTCCTCCTGAGAGTCTGTCTTTCGCTTCCTTTGTCCGGGAGATGTCTACGGCCATCCCCTTCCCGGTGGTTGTGCAGGACGAGCCCAGGGCTGAAATGTTTGAGCTCCTGGACTATCCTTCTCCACCTAAGGAAGCGTCCACTGTTCCCTTGCACCATGTACTAAAAAAGACATTGCTTGCGAACTGGACAAAACCTCTAACTAATCCCCACATCCCCAAGAAGATCGAGTCCCAGTACCGGATCCATGGGGACCCAGATCTGATGCGCACCCAGTTGCCTCATGATTCTGGAGTTGTGGATCTGGCCCTAAAGAAGGCTAAGAGTTCTAGGGAGCATGCTTCGGCGCCCCCGGGCAAGGACTCTAGAACCTTAGACTCCTTTGGGAGGAAGGCCTACCATTCCTCTATGCTCGTGGCCAAAATCCAGTCTTACCAGCTCTACACGAGCATACACATGCGGAACAATGTGCGGCAGTTGGCGGGCTTGGTTGATGCTCTTCCCCCTGAGCAAGCCAAGCCTTTTCAGGAGGTGGTCAGGCAGCTGAAGGCGTGCAGAAAATTCCTGGCCAGAGGGGTGTATGACACCTTTGATGTTGCGTCCAGGGCCGCTGCTCAAGGTGTGGTGATGCGCAGGCTCTCATGGCTGCGTGCCGCCGACCTGGAGAATAGACTCCAGCAGCGGATTGCGGACTCGCCTTGCCATGCGGACAACATTTTTGGAGAGAAAGTCGAGCAGGTGGTAGAGTCTCTCCACCAGCGGGAAACCGCATTCGACAAGTTCTCCCGCCGGCAGCCTTCAGCATCTACCTCTACAGGTAGAAGATTTTTTGGGGGAAGGAAGACTGTTAACTATGCTTCTGGTAAGCGTAGGTACAATCCTCCTTCTCGACAGCCTGCGGCCCAGGCTAAGCCCCAGCGCGCTCGCTCTCGTCAGCAGCGTGCGCCTCAGCAGGGCCCCGCGGCTCCCCAGCAAAAGCAAGGGGCGAGCTTTTGACTGGCTCCAGCAGAGCATAGCCGACATCCAAGTGTCAGTGCCGGGCGACCTGCCGGTCGGGGGGAGGTTGAAAGCTTTTCACCAAAGGTGGCCTCTCATAACCTCCGATCAGTGGGTTCTGCAAATAGTCCGGCAAGGATACACCCTCAATTTGGCCTCAAAACCTCCAAATTGTCCACCGGGAGCTCAATCCTACAGCTTCCAGCACAAGCAGGTACTTGCAGAGGAACTCTCCGCCCTTCTCAGCGCCAATGCGGTCGAGCCCGTGGCATCCGGGCAAGAAGGGCTGGGATTCTATTCCAGGTACTTCCTTGTGGAAAAGAAAACAGGGGGGATGCGTCCCATCCTAGACCTAAGGGCCCTGAACAAATATCTCGTAAAAGAAAAGTTCAGGATGCTTTCCCTGGGCACCCTTCTCCCCATGATTCAGCAAAACGATTGGCTATGCTCTCTGGACTTGAAGGATGCCTACACACACATCCCGATACTGCCAGCTCACAGACAGTATCTGCGATTTCAGTTGGGCACACGCCACTTCCAGTACTGTGTGCTACCCTTTGGGCTCGCCTCTGCGCCCAGGGTGTTCACAAAGTGCCTAGCTGTGGTAGCAGCGGCACTTCGCAGGCTGGGGGTGCACGTGTTCCCATATCTCGACGATTGGCTGGTGAAGAACACATCCGAGGCAGGAGCCCTGCAGTCCATGCAGATGACTATTCGCCTCCTGGAGCTACTGGGGTTTGTGATAAATTATCCAAAGTCCCATCTTCTCCCAGTGCAGAAACTCGAATTCATAGGAGCTCTGCTGGATTCTCGGACGGCTCGCGCCTATCTCCCAGAGACGAGGGCCAACAACTTGTTGTCCCTCGTCTCGCGGGTGCGAGCGTCCCAGCAGATCACAGCTCGGCAGATGTTGAGATTGCTCGGCCACATGGCCTCCACAGTTCATGTGACTCCCATGGCCCGTCTTCACATGAGATCTGCTCAATGGACCCTAGCCTCCCAGTGGTATCAGGCTGCTGGGGGTCTAGAAGACGTGATCCACCTGTCCACGAGTTTTCTCGAATCCCTGTATTGGTGGACAATCTGGTCCAATTTGACTCTGGGACGTCCTTTCCAAATTCCTCAGCCACAAAAAGTGCTGACAACGGATGCGTCTCTCCTGGGATGGGGAGCTCATGTCGATGGGCTTCACACCCAAGGAAGCTGGTCCCTCCAGGAACGCGGTCTACAGATCAATCTCCTGGAGTTGCGAGCGATCTGGAACGCTCTGAAGGCTTTCAGAGATCGGCTGTCCCATCAAATTATCCAAATTAAGACAGACAACCAGGTTGCCATGTACTATGTCAACAAGCAGGGGGGCACCGGATCTCGCCCCCTGTGTCAGGAAGCCGTCAGCATGTGGCTCTGGGCTCGCCGTCTTGGCATGGTGCTCCAAGCCACATATCTGGCAGGCGTAAACAACAGTCTGGCCGACAGACTGAGCCGGATTATGCAACCTCACGAGTGGTCGCTCAACTCCAGAGTGGTGCGCCAGATCTTCCAAGCGTGGGGCACCCCCTTGGTGGATCTCTTCGCATCTCGAGTGAACCACAAAGTCCCTCAGTTCTGTTCCAGGCTTCAGGCCCCCGGCAGACTGGCATCGGATGCCTTCCTCCTGGATTGGGGGGAGGGCCTGCTGTATGCTTATCCTCCCATTCCTCTGGTGGGGAAGACTTTGTTGAAACTCAAGCAAGACCGAGGCACCATGATTCTGATTGCTCCTTTTTGGCCGCGTCAGATCTGGTTCCCTCTTCTTCTGGAGTTATCCTCCGAAGAACCGTGGAGATTGGAGTGTTTTCCGACCCTCATCACGCAGGACGAAGGGGCTCTTCTACATCCCAGCCTCCGGTCCCTGGCTCTCACGGCCTGGATGTTGAGAGCGTAGACTTTGCCTCTTTGGGTCTGTCAGAGGGTGTCTCCCGCGTCTTGCTTGCTTCCAGGAAAGATTCCACTAAGAGGAGTTACTTCTTTCTGTGGAGGAGGTTTGCCGTCTGGTGTGACAGCAAGGCCCTAGATCCTCGCTCTTGTCCTACACAGACCCTGCTTGAATACCTTCTGCACTTGTCTGAGTCTGATCTCAAGACCAACTCTGTAAGAGTTCACCTTAGCGCAATCAGTGCATACCATTACCATGTGGAAGATAAGCCGATCTCGGGACAGCCTTTAGTTGTTCGCTTCATGAGAGGCTTGCTTTTGTCAAAGCCCCCTGTCAAGCCTCCTACAGTGTCACGGGATCTCAATGTCGTTCTCACCCAGCTGATGAAACCTCCTTTTGAGCCACTGAATTCCTGCCATCTGAAGTACTTGACCTGGAAGGTCATTTTCTTGGTGGCAGTTACTTCAGCTCGTAGTCAGTGAGCTTCAGGCCCTGGTAGCCCAGGCCCCTTACACCAAATTTCATCATAACAGAGTAGTCCTCCGCACTCACCCTAAGTTCTTGCCAAAGGTCGTGTCGGAGTTCCATCTGAACCAGTCAATTGTCTTGCCAACATTCTTTCCCCGTCCTCATTCCTGCCCTGCTGAACGTCAGCTGCACACATTGGACTGCAAGAGAGCATTGGCCTTCTACCTGGAGCGGACACAGCCCCACAGACAGTCCGCCCAATTGTTTGTTTCTTTTGATCCCAATAGGAGGGGAGTGGCTGTAGGGAAACGCACCATATCCAATTGGCTAGCAGATTGCATTTCCTTCACTTACGCCCAGGCGGGGCTGGCTCTTGAGGGTCATGTCACGGCTCATAATGTTAGAGCCATGGCTGCGTCGGTAGCCCACTTGAAGTCAGCCTCCATTGAAGAAATTTGCAAAGCTGCGACGTGGTCATCTGTCCACACATTCACATCTCATTACTGCCTGCAGCAGGATACCCGACGCGACAGTCGGTTCGGGCAGTCAGTTCTTCAGAACCTGTTTGGGCTTTAGGATCCAACTCCACCCCCCGAGGGCCCTGTTTGTTCTGTTCCAGGCTGCACTCTCAGTTAGTTGGTAAATTTTTTAGGTCAATCTCAGTTATGTCCTCGCCGTTGCGAGGCCCAATTGACCATGGTTGTTGTTTTGAGTGAGCCTGGGGGCTAGGGATACCCCATCAGTGAGAACAAGCAGCCTGCTTGTCCTCGGAGAAAGCGAATGCTACATACAGTGGTGGAAATAAGTATTTGATCCCTTGCTGATTTTGTAAGTTTGCCCACTGACAAAGACATGAGCAGCCCTTAATTGAAGGGTAGGTTATTGGTAACAGTGAGAGATAGCACATCACAAATTAAATCCGGAAAATCACATTGTGGAAAGTATATGAATTTATTTGCATTCTGCAGAGGGAAATAAGTATTTAATCCCTCTGGCAAACAAGACCTAATACTTGGTGGCAAAACCCTTGTTGGCAAGCACAGCGGTCAGACGTCTTCTGTAGTTGATGATGAGGTTTGCACACATGTCAGGAGGAATTTTGGTCCACTCCTCTTTGCAGATCATCTCTAAATCATTAAGAGTTCTGGGCTGTCGCTTGGCAACTCGCAGCTTCAGCTCCCTCCATAAGTTTTCAATGGGATTAAGGTCTGGTGACTGGCTAGGCCACTCCATGACCCTAATGTGCTTCTTCCTGAGCCACTCCTTTGTTGCCTTGGCTGTATGTTTTGGGTCATTGTCGTGCTGGAAGACCCAGCCACGACCCATTTTTAAGGCCCTGGCGGAGGGAAGGAGGTTGTCACTCAGAATTGTACGGTACATGGCCCCATCCATTCTCCCATTGATGCGGTGAAGTAGTCCTGTGCCCTTAGCAGAGAAACACCCCCAAAACATAACATTTCCACCTCCATGCTTGACAGTGGGGACGGTGTTCTTTGGGTCATAGGCAGCATTTCTCTTCCTCCAAACACGGCGAGTTGAGTTCATGCCAAAGAGCTCAATTTTTGTCTCATCTGACCACAGCACCTTCTCCCAATCACTCTCGGCATCATCCAGGTGTTCACTGGCAAACTTCAGACGGGCCGTCACATGTGCCTTCCGGAGCAGGGGGACCTTGCGGGCACTGCAGGATTGCAATCCGTTATGTCGTAATGTGTTACCAATGGTTTTCGTGGTGACAGTGGTCCCAGCTGCCTTGAGATCATTGACAAGTTCCCCCCTTGTAGTTGTAGGCTGATTTCTAACCTTCCTCATGATCAAGGATACCCCACGAGGTGAGATTTTGCGTGGAGCCCCAGATCTTTGTCGATTGACAGTCATTTTGTACTTCTTCCATTTTCTTACTATGGCACCAACAGTTGTCTCCTTCTCGCCCAGCGTCTTACTGATGGTTTTGTAGCCCATTCCAGCCTTGTGCAGGTGTATGATCTTGTCCCTGACATCCTTAGACAGCTCCTTGCTCTTGGCCATTTTGTAGAGGTTAGAGTCTGACTGATTCACTGAGTCTGTGGACAGGTGTCTTTCATACAGGTGACCATTGCCGACAGCTGTCTGTCATGCAGGTAACGAGTTGATTTGGAGCATCTACCTGGTCTGTAGGGGCCAGATCTCTTACTGGTTGGTGGGGGATCAAATACTTATTTCCCTCTGCAGAATGCAAATAAATTCATATACTTTCCACAATGTGATTTTCCGGATTTAATTTGTGATGTGCTATCTCTCACTGTTACCAATAACCTACCCTTCAATTATGGGCTGCTCATGTCTTTGTCAGTGGGCAAACTTACAAAATCAGCAAGGGATCAAATACTTATTTCCACCACTGTACCTGTAGAAGGTATTCTCCGAGGACAGCAGGCTGATTGTTCTCACAAACCCGCCCGCCTCCCCGTTGGAGTTGTGTCTTCCCTTGAAGTGTATTGTCTTGCTACATACTGGACTGGCCGGCTCGAGCCGGTTTCGGGCGGGAAGACGGCCGCGCATGCGCGGTGCGCGCGGGCGCGCAAGGACTAGCAAAGGACTTTGCTAGAGAAGTTTCCGATTGGAGGGGCTGCCGTGGACGTCACCCATCAGTGAGAACAATCAGCCTGCTGTCCTCGGAGAATACCTTCTACAGGTATGTAGCATTCGCTTTCTGGCCCGTAGAATAAAAGATAGAATGAACAGTGGACGCCTAGAACACTGAAAAGTCTAAATACACAGGACAAAAACATGTTGCTATGTTATTTAAGGTGCACACATGTTTGACTTGAAGTATGGTTAGTCTATTTTATTTGCTATACCGCTAAGCTTAAATACATAAGATCACAGAGGTTTATAGTGCAAACAAGAAAAATACAAAAAAAGAAATCCATTAAAAATAGGATAGAACAGCACTTTCTCCAAAATACAAAAACTTAAAATCTAACCAGGGTATAATTTATCAAGTTTTCTTTCCCATGGAGAAAGAATCCTTAATAAGCCAGCCTTTCTTTTGCAGCTTTTTAGCACCAGTCAGTTGTAGCATGAATTTCTACTATATTTACGAAACTAATAGAGAACAAATACCAAGTTAATTCTATATAAATACTAAAACTAACATATATTTTGTTAAATATACACACCCATGTTTACATTCCTTGATTAAGGTTGGCTGTTGTAGATTTTTACTTTGTGAACCATTTACTGTTCTGAAAAGCAGATTATTGACACAGAGGGGCATAATCGAACGAAAACGTCTATCTCCATGGGCGTTTATCTCCGAGAACGGGTCTGTGAAGGGGTGGACCGAACCGTATTTTCGAAAAAAATAGACGTCCATGTTTTATTCGACAATGTGTGAGCTGGGCGTTTTTGTTTTTCAGCGATAATGGAAAATGAAAGCGCCCAGCTCAAAAACGAATAAATCCAAGGCATTTGTTCGTGGGAGGGGCCAGGATTCATAGTGCACTGGTCCCCCTCACATGCCAGGACACCAACCGGGCACCCTAGGGGGCACTTTTACAAAAACAAAAAAAAAAAGGTAAAAGAGCTCCCAGGTGCATAGCACCCTTCCCTTGTGTGTTGAGCCCCCCAAATCCCCCTCAAAACCCACTGCCCACAAGTCTACACCATTACTATAGCCCTAAGGGGTGAAGGGGGCACCTACATGTGGGTACAGTGGGTTTGGGGGGGTTGGACGACTAAGCATTAAGCAGCACAATTGTAACAGGTAGGGGGGGGATGGGCCTGGGTCCATCTGCCTGAAGTCCACTGCACCCCCTAACAACTGCTCCAGGGACCTGCATACTGCTGCCAGGGAGGTGGGTATGAAATTTGAGGGTGAAAATAAAAAGTTGTGAAACATCACTTTTTGTTGTGGGAGGGGGTTAGTGACCACTGGGGGAGTCAGGGGAGGTCATCCCCGATTCCCTTTGGGGGTAATCTGGTCATTTAGGGCACTTTTTGGGGCCTTATTCGTGAAAAAACAGGGTCCAGGAAAAGTGCCCTAAATTCTAGCTACAAACGCATACTTTTTTCCATTATCGGCGAAAGGCGCCCATCTCTGTTCGGGTGATAACCACGCCCCAGTCCCGCCTTCACCACGCCTCTGACACGCCCCCGTCAACTTTGTAAGCTTCCGCGATGGAGTGCAGTTGAAAACGTCCAAGTTCGGCTTTTGATTATACCGCGTTATTCGTTTTTGTGAGATAAACGTCCATCTCCCGATTTAGGTCGGAACTTGGGCGTTTTTCTCGTTCGATTATAAGCAGGACAATGTATTATGCCAAATTTCTCTGATTTCTGCAGGATTCTAATTCCAGCTCTATGTAAAGCAGTATAGTTTCCAGTGAGTATTTGGGGAGTTCTGTACAGAAAGTTGTAACTATTGATTTAGTGATTTGTCCATAATATGCTACGTTACATTTTGGAGGTTGGTATAGTATTTTAGAAAAATACTGCCTGCATTCAGAGCCAAAGTCAGACTTTCTCAAATCACTATCTAGATGGAAAAACAAACATGCATCAACACAAAAATCCATATAAAGATGTTAAAAACTAGTTTTTAAATATTCCTTACCATTAACACACATCGTTTTTAATTGGGACTGGACAACTCATGCTGTAGAAAATGTTTTAGCCAAGTTTAATAGCCAAAACAGAGCATTAGTGCTCAGAAATCAGATAATGAACCAATCTGGTCTGTCATTTTAATGCTATCACACTAATAAGATCGGTTCTAATTTGTTGAAGCAGACTAGAAGAATCAGCACCCAGCATCTAGTGAAATTAGAAAAGGTACAGAGAAGGGCAATGAAAGTGATAACATGGGTCGACTTCCTTATGAGGAAAGACTAAAGTGGCTAGGGCTTTTCAGTGTGGAGAAAAGATGACTATGGGGAGATATGATAGAGGTCTATAAAAATAATGAGTGGAGTGGAACGGGTAGACATGAATCGCTTGTTTACTCTTTCTAAAAATACTAGGACTAGGGGGCACGCAAAGAAACTGCAAAATAGTAAATTTTTTTTTATTTATTTGTAAGAAGTCTTTTATTGAAGATTTGCAATAAACAATGTACAATAATCATCGCTCTACATTGGTGTGTTTACAATATAGTCTCAGCAAGGTGAAATCCAAGTAGGACAATGAACTGTCACAGCACAACAGTAAAATATAACTGTAGAAACTTCAACTTTGTGTTTTTATGTTTTAATAAGGAAAACATTCCCCTCCCCCTAACCCTCCTCTGAAGAATCACCCCCTTCCAAAATTAAAACCTACCCGATCCCTCCCTCCCCCTGCTTCCCTTCCCTTCATGGCTGTCTCACTTTGCATCATTCAGACTTCTCCCTTGTGTCTGTTCTAAGCATTACCTACTGCAGTAGCAAAGAACTGCCATATGTCATGCCACTTGTGCAGTTGATGTCTCCTGACTGCCAAGAGTCTTTCCATCTCACACACATGTTTCAGTTTATTGTGCCATCTCTTAACCGACGGGACCCCGTGGTGTTTCCAGTGCTGAGCAATGGTTACTCGGGCAACACACACCGCCTGCCTCAACAGCTTATGCTGCGCTGCCGGCATGCCCTCTACTTTTGCAGCAAAAAGAAACACCGTCGAGGCCCACGGTATGGGCGTTTGCAACCAGCTCTGCAGCCTATTTTGAACCGCTTTCCAGAAAGCTCTCACTTTATGGCAGTTCCACCAGAGGTGCCCCATCGTCCCCCTCATACCACACCCCCTCCAGCAGAGACCTGATGTGTTTGGGTATATGCGCTGGAGGCGATCTGGAGTAAGGTACCATCTGTATAGCACCTTCACAGCATTTTCCTTTAGCGGGACATGGGTGGAAACCTTTGTCGCTTCACGTTCTATTCTCTCCCACCCCAGCACATCCAGTGTCACCCCCAACTCCCTCTCCCAACCCCTCCTATGACATTCATACACAGGGTGCTGCATAGTAATGTATTTGTAAAGTGTACCTATCAGGCCTCTAGAAGTGGTTAACTTTTCACATATCTCCTCTAAGTAGCCTTTGGTCCCCTTGATTACCGTAGTAACGGCCTTGGTGTGAAGGAAGTGAGCTAATTGGTAGTATGCAAAATCATCTCTCAACACCCCAGGGTTTCGTGACTGCAGCTCTCCAAATTCAAGAAGAGTGTCCCCATCAAACAGCTGGTCCCATGTTCGTAGCCCTTCCCTGTACCACCTCATGACCGAGCCCTCCGTCGTCCCAGGCAGGAATAATGGGTTGTGTGCTATAGGGGCCAATCGAGTCAAGGTACATCTACCCCCCGGAAACAGCTTGTCTCAGTAATGAAGGGTAACCTCCACCGAGGGACAAACGCTCTCGGCAAGCTTGCGAAATGTCTTTGGTAACCACATAAGCGCTCCCAGCGGTGTCGTACCTGCAGAATGTTGTTCCAAGTGTACCCACTGTCTGTCTGGGTATCCCTGATACCACTCTAAAGCTACCTTTCCCTGGGCCGCCCGATAGTACCAGAAGACATTCGGGACCGCCAGTCCCCCGCGACGTCTCCCTTGATACAACAGGGCACGGGACAACCTAGGATGCTTTCCTGCCCAGACGAAACGCACCATTCTATCTTGCAATGAGGCTAGAAATCGCCTGGGCATCATTATAGGCAGCACCTGGAATAAGTATAAGATTCGTGGTAAGACGTTCATCTTAAGAATTGCTATACGACCGAACCAGGAGACCTCTAAATCTCCCCATCGTTCCATATCTGCTGCAAGGGCTCGAACCAGGCCTCTATAGTTAGCGGAGAATAAATCAGACAGGTTGGAAGTGAGGTTCACCCCCAAATATCGGATGTGTCTACCCGCCCACCGAAAGGCATGAGCATCTTTAAGTTCTGCAACTGTATCTTCCGGTAGGGAGATATTTAGGGCCTCGGATTTTGTCATATTGACTTTAAAGCCCGACACTACAGAATACTCCTCAATAACTGAGTAAGCCTAGGGAACGCGTCGCGGGGACGGGTAATATACAGCAAAACATCATCCGCAAAGAGTGCCATTTTATGCATTCTCCCTGCCACAGTAGGCCCTGCCATCAGCGGATCTTTCCGAACCTTAGAGGCAAATGGTTCCATGACAAGTGCAAACAAAAGAGGGGAGAGAGGGCAGCCCTGTCTTGTGCCCCTATGCAGGGAAAAAGAGTCTGAGTGACTGCCGTTGATCTTAATGCAAGCTCTAGGAGAGGAATAAAATGCTTGTATCCAGCCCCTAAACCGCGTGCCAAACCCCAAAGTCTCCAAGGTCCTATACATAAAAGGCCAGTGGACCCTGTCGAAGGCCTTTTCTGCATCTAGGCTTAAGAGGCATAATGGTCTCTGATTTCGCTTGGCCAGGTATATAAGATCTAACGTGCGTCTAATATTGTCCATCGCCTTTCGGTAGGAAACAAAGCCCACTTGGTCAGGGTGCACTAGGGTTGGCATCAACGGTGCAAGTCTATTGGCAAGGACCTTAGCCAGAATTTTGACGTCGGCATTTAGGACAGATATGGGCCTATAAGAGCCACAGTCAGTGGCATCTTTGCCGGGCTTTGGGATCACCGCTATCCAGGCCTCCAACATTGTCCGCGGCAGATTTCCCCCCACCCCCACCTGGTTGAACATATCAGCAAGCAGGGGGGCCAATTCAACAGCGAATGTCCGATAGAACTCGTTGGGAAAGCCGTCGAGTCCAGGAGACTTGTTTGAGGGCATGCCTCCAATCGCCTCCTGGACCTCTTTAGGCGTAACAGACTTCTCCAACAATTCCTGGTGTTGCTTAGCTAGGGGGATGAGATCACTATCTTGCAGGTAGTTGTCTATTTTTTCCCCAGGGGGTTCAATCTCCTGCTCGTAGAGTTTCTGATAATATTCTCTGAAGCGCTCACGAATAAATGCCGAATGACGCAACAAACCACCCCTTCTGTCTTTCACCTGCTTGATCATTCTATCAACTTTCTGTCTTCGCAGTCGCATTGCCAATAGGCGCCCAGCTTTATTAGTTAATTCATACGATTGTACCCCTTGTCTCGCCCTTATTAACTCGAGTTGTTCCGAGTACATCAAATTCAATGCCATTCTCTCCCTACACAGGGCATCCCAGATTTGTGGCGTGGGACCAGCCTTGTGCTGTTGCTCCAGTGCCTTTATACGCCCTATGCATGTGTTTAAGCGGGATCTACGGGCCTTTGCGCGAGTACTAGCCAATTGCAAAAAATGTCCTCTGGACACCGCCTTTAAAGCGTCCCACACCACATGCATCGGTGGGCCAGAAGCTAAGTTGTGCTCGAGGTATTCTTTAAACACCTGTTTGTAGCCCTCCACCACCTGCTCTTCCTGCAACAGGCTCGTGTTCAGAGACCAGCGTCTATCTTTCACTTCAGTTTGAATATTTGGGAGAGTAACCCATATTGGGGCGTGATCAGATATCGTCACACTACCAATTCCAGCATTTGGGCCTAACTCCACTAGCGTGGTGTCTAAGAAGATGTAGTCAATACGGGAGTATGTTTCGTGCACTGGGGAATAATATGTATAGTCCCTTTCTGTATGGTGTGTCAGTCTCCAAAGATCTAAGAGCCCCAGGGAGTAGGCCAACGAGACCAGCGATCGCGCTTCTTTGTGCCCCTCCGTCCTGACAGCCCCAGAGCGATCTTGTCCTGGGTTCATAACAGCATTGAAATCACCCCCAAGTATAAGCGCCCCAATAGTGAAGGTCCCCAATAAGGCTTGTATTTTGTTAAAGAAATCCCCTTGTCCTGAATTTGGGGCATATATTGATGCCACCGTGAGGATTACTTGGTCTATCTTAAGTTGTAGAAATAAAAAACGCCCCCCAGGGTCTCTTTTAGTCTGTATCACCTGGGCCCCCAGTGAAGATTGCAGCAGTATCGCCACTCCTCCCCTCCTTGAGTCCGCCCCGGATGCGCAATAGACCCCTGAGTAACCAGGGCAGGAGAGAAATTTCTCGTGTTTGCGACGCAGGTGTGTTTCTTGCAATAAAACTATGTGTGGTTTTAACTGATGGAGTTCTCCATAGAGCTTCTGTCGTTTTTGGGGCATGTTAAGTCCCTTGACATTATAGGAGACTATCTTCAGCTCAGGACACATGTCTTAACGTGTAAAAAGGAGCTAAAGTATGCAGAGAGTAAAAGCAATGCACCTCCCCCTTGTGAGCAGCACAGGTTAGTATAGCAGTAATTATTACCTATGTCTTCCCTCCTCCCACAACCCTCCCTTGTCCCTCTATCCCCATCCCTCCCCCCACATCTCCCCCCTGTTACACCAGCCAGGAGTATAAAACCCCTAGGTGGGATCCGAGTAAGTGGGTCACAACACTCCCGACACCCCAGCCAGACATCCCCTCCCCCCGCCCAGTTGCTGTCCAGCATTCAACCGCTATTGTATGCCCTCCTGCCCATCCCCCTTCAACATAGCGTTAATTCCTGTAAAGTGTATCTATACCCTTCCAGTTTCAGCCAACCGCATCATATCATTCATGCAATCCGATCAGTCCTACAGTCCCGCAGGCCTCACCTCACAGCAAGAATTAGCTGGCCATACACCAGACTTGGTCGCCGATTAGAACAGTTCCTGGCAGACCAGTGGAAGTCTGGCATAGTGGCACATATCTTTGTCCAGTTACTCAGTCCAAATGTCTCTTGCCTCTCCTGGAATCTGTCCAGTCATCTCTTGTTGTTGCCTCGTCGCACTGGCCCCGATGCTTTTTGCCAGCCCTGAAGCTTGGCCATGGTGGATGATGCCAGCTCACCTGGTGGGGTAGCCGAGTTCACCAGCTCTGCTGCGTGTAGGGCCTCCCATGCTTCTTGTAAGGATCTCACACGGTATTTGCTGCCCTTCAGGGCAAAGTTCAGAGAAAACGGGAAGCCCCATCTGTATTGCACTTGATGTTTTGTTAGTATGTCTAGGGCTGGCTTCATTTGTCGTCGTTGCTGCAGGGTATATTGCGACAAATCTTGGTACACCAATACCTTTGCGCCTCCAAACTCCAGGTTCTGCGCCTTCCGCGCCTTAGTCATGATCAATTCCTTGGTTTCGTATTTGTGGAAGCGGACAATAATATCTCGCTGTTGCTGTTCTTTGCGAACTCCAAGCGCTCTATGCGCTCTGTCCAGTTCCACGGTATTCTCTCCAGCTTCTGGGCCAAGTAAAGAGGCACAGATCGTCTGCACGATCTGGGTAACGTTCTCTGTTTCTCCTCCTTCTGGCACCCCTCGAAACCTAAGGTTGTTCCGCCTCCCCCGGTTTTCCAAATCATCTATCTTATATTCTAGGTCCAGTCGGTGTTTGTCCAGTTCAAGCAGCTTCTCGTTATGCTTAAGCAGTGTCTCTGCCTGTTCCTCTAGCTTAAGTTCTGCATCTTCCACCCGCCCCCCCCAACTCACGGAGGTCTGTGCTCAAGGAATCCATGCGTTCCAGAATTTCATCCTTCGACTGCTTTATTTCCACCTGAATGTTCGCTAAGAACCTCCGCAGTTCAGTTGGGATACTTTTTTTGGAGGGCGGGTGTCGCTGCTCGGCCTGAGACTGGGCCGATTCGGAGTCGGAGCGCGAGGCTCGCTCTGGTGACTCGTGGCGCTTGGCGCTTTTTCCCGCCATGTTTCGCTCAGACCGCTCGCTCTCTTTTTTGCGCGTAGCGGGAGTTTTGCTCATCGCCGGTTTTGTTGAAGGGAGAATTTAATAAGCTGGTTTCGCTAGGTTCTCACGCTCGCTGCCGTTTTTTATAGCTGTTTAAAGCTTAAATCAAGCGCGAGGAGACGGAGCTCTCAAGCTAGGCTGCCATCTCTCCCGGTGACGTCACTTCCTCTCTCCCGGTGACGTCACTTCCTCTGCAAAATAGTAAATTTAAAATGAATCGGAGAAAATATTTCTTCACTCAATGTGTAGTTAAACTCTGGAATTTGTTGCTAGAGAATGTAGTAAAAGCAGTTAACTTAGTGCAGTTTAAAAAAGGTTTGGATGGCTTCTTAAAGGAAAAGTCCATAGATTTGGGGAAAATCCACTTCTTATTTTTAAGGTAAGCAGCATAAAATGTATTGTACTGTTTTGGGATCTTGCCAGGTACTAGTAACCTGGATTGGCCTCTTTTGGAAACAGAATGCTGGGCTTGATGGACCTTCGGTCTGTCCCAGTCTGGCAATACTTATGTACTTATTTACTCCTAACTGTGGGATCCAAAGTGCAACTAACAAGATGTCCTACCTGCCTCAGATGCCACACATGGGTAGTTTTATAGCCCAAAATAACAGGAATGGCAGACAGCTTCAAAAGCCACAATATAAGAATGCCCAAACAAATATGGATTCCTGTGATCATTCTGAACGAGAAAGCTGCGTTAAACATAGCTGCCCCACTAAAATGTATCCTGGGAAAGTGCATCTTTACCCCTGTTTTGAACATAAGAATAGCCATCATGTTTCCAACAGTGGCCGATTCAGGTCACAAGTACCTGACAGAAACTCAAATAGTAACATGCTACCAATCCCAGGGAAAGCAGTTGCTTCCCCATGTCTGTCTCAATAGCAGACTATGAACTTTTCCTCCAGGAATTGGTCCAAACCTTTTTTAAACCCAGATATGCTAACCACTGTTACCACATCCTCTGGCACCGAGCTCCAGAAATGAACTATTCATTGAGTGAAAAAATATTTTGTCCTATTTGTTTTAAAAGTATTCCCATATAACTTCATTGAGTGTCCCCTAGTTGTTGTACTTTTTGAAAGAGTAAAAATCGTTTCACTTCTACTTGTTCTGTACCTCTCTGGATTTTATGTCTCCACTCAACTGTCTTTTTGTCCAAGCAGAAGAGCCCTAACCTCTTTAGCCTTTTCTCATATGAGTTCCATCCCCTTTATCATTTTGGTTGCTCTTCTTTGAACCTTTTCTAATTCAGCTATATAAATGTTTTGAGATACGGCAAACAGAACTGAACACAATACTCAAGGTGAAGTTGCACCATGGAGTGATACAGAGGCAATATAGTATTCGTGGTCTTATTTACCATCCGTTTCTTAATAATTCCTAGCATCCTGTTTGCTTTTTTGGCTGCTGCTGCTGCACACTGAGCAGAAGATTTCAGCATATTGTCTACAATGACACCCAGATCTTTTTCTTGGCTGACCCCTAAAGTGGACCTTAGCATCACGTAATTATGATTTGGTTTATTCTCCCCAGGGTGCATCACTTTGCATTTGTCTACATTAAATTTCATCTGCCATTTGGATGCACAGTTTTCCGGTTTCATAAGGTCTTGCAGTTTTTCACAGTCCACATTTGTTTTAACACCCTTGAATAGTTTTGTGTCATCTTCAAATTTGATCACCTCACTTGTTCCGATTTCCAGATCATTTATAAATATGTTAAATAGCACCGATCCCAGTACAGATCCCTGTGGCACCTCACTATTCACCCTCTTCCATTGAGAGAAATTGGCATTTAACTCTGCCCTCTGTTTTCTGTCCAATAACCAGTTCCTAATCCATGACAGAATATTGCCTCTTATTCTATGACTCTTTAATTTTCTCAGGAGTCTCTCATGAGGATCTTTGCCAAGTGAAACAATCAGTTACAATTTCATCCACATGGTCCCCTGTCTGTGGAGTGTCCCAGGGCTCTCCATTATCCCCCATCCTATTTAACATCATGTTGATTCCATTAGTCAATTTACTGGAGAAAAATGGTCTCCCACCATTCATGTATTCAGATGATGTTACCATCTATTCCATTCACTAAAGAAATAAATGAAATTACTCATGTAATAAGATTAGGTATCTCTCTAATGGAATCTCGGCATCCAATTTCAAATTAAAACTCAACACTGATAAAACTAAATGCTTAATAGTTACTAATCCTCATCACACTATAAATCTTAAATCATTTACCATTGAGAAGATCACATATCCCCTTGATTCAACTATGAAAATCTTAGGAGTCACAATTGACCAATTCCTCACTTTAGGTAACCACATTTCCAAAGTGGTCTCAAGTGTCTTCAATTCATTATGGAAATTGAGGAGACTAAGACCATTCTTTGCAAAATCAGTCTTCTGTACTAGTCCTAACAAAATTTGATTACTGCAACTCTATTTACACAGGACTTAAAGGGGATCTCCTAAGAAAACTACAAACAGCTCAGAACACTGCTTCACGTCTCATTCAGACTACCAAGCTTCGCCAAAGCAACCCCCATTCTGTACAATTTGCACTGGTTGCCATTAAAAGATAAAATATCATTCAAGCTATGTACCTTCATTCACAAAATTTTGTATGGTTCGGCTCCAATATACATGTACAGTCTCATTGAATTACCCTCACGTAATTCCTCTAAATCATCTAGAGATTATCATCCTACATTTTCTGAATTGTAAGAAAGTAATCTTCAAAACAATCCATACTGCTAACTTTTATTTATTTATTTGTTGCATTTGTATCCCACATTTTCCCACCTCTTTGCAGGCTCAAAGTGGCTTATAATACATCATGAATAGTGGAGATAGGACAGTTTAGACATTTGGCATTACAGAAGGATTTTGGGTTACATGATAATGATAAAGCATAGTAGCGATATAACAAGATAAACGTTATAAGACAGTTCTAGGTGCATGTGGGGAATTTCACATGTCTTGATCTTTGTTATATGTCTTGTTGAAGAGATGATTCTTCAATAGTTTGCGGAAGCTGGCTAGTTCGTAGATCGTTTTTAGGTTGCACGGCAGTGCGCTCCAGAATTGTGTGCTCATATAGGAAAAGGTTGATGCGTGCATTAGTTTGTATTTTAAGCCTTTGCAGTTGGGGAAATGAAGATTAAGGAATGTGCGAGATGATTTTTTGGCATTTCTGGGTGGTAAGTCTATCAGGTTTAACATGTAGACTGGAGCATCGCCATGGATGATTTTGTGAACTAGGGTGCATACCTTGAACGCGATGTGTTCTTTGAGTGGGAGCCAGTGTAGCTTCTCTCATAGGGGTTTGGCACTTTCATATTTTGGTTTTCCGAATATGAGTCTAGCTGCAGTGTTCTGGGCAGTCTGGAGTTTTTTGAGTATTTGCTCTTTGCAGCTGACGTAAAGTGCATTGCAGTAGTCTAGATGACTGAGTACCAATGATTGTACCAGATTACGGAAGACGGTCCTTGGGAAGAATGGTCTTACTCTTTTTAATTTCCACATTGATTGGAACATCTTTTTGGTTGTGTTTTTCGCGTGATTTTCAAGTGTTAGGTGTCGATCAATGGTAACTTCAAGAATTTTCAGGGTTTCCGAAATTGGTAGGTTCAGTTTTGGTGTGTTCATGGTGGTAAATTTGTTTGTGATATGTTGAGAGGTGAGTATTAGGCATTGGGTTTTTTCAGCGTTAAGTTTCAGCTGAAATGCATCTGCCCATGAGTGCATGATATGTAGACTTTGGTTGATGTCATTGGAAATTTTTTTAAAGTCTTGCTTAAATGGGATGTAGATCGTTACGTCATCAGCGTATATGTATGGGTTGAGGTTTTGGTTTGATTTTAGTTTGGCCAAGGGTATCATCATTAGGTTGAATAAGGTCGGTGAAAGGGGGGATCCCTGTGGAACTCCGCATTCAGGTGTCCATGTGGCTGATGTACTCGAATTTGATGTCACTTGATATGAGCGTGTGGTTAGGAACCCCTTGAACTAATTGAGAACTTTGCCTCTAATACTGAAGTATTCAAGATATGCAGTAGAATTCCATGTTCGACCATGTCAAAGACACTAGACATGTCGAATTGTAGAAGTAGTATGTTCTTGCCGGTTGCTATTATTTGTTTGAATTTCGTCATGAGTGTGACTAGTACTGTTTCAGTACTGTGGTTAGAACGAAAACCTGACTGGGAGTCGTGTAGTATTGAGAACTTATATAAATAGTTTGTGAGTTGTTTGGTCACCATCCCTTCTGTTATTTTGGTTATTAAGGGAATGGATGCTACTGGTCTATAGTTAGTTCGCTATCATTTTTCTTTGCATCTTTGGGTATGGGGGTGAGTAGAATGTTTCCTTTCTCCTTCGGGAAGATTCCATTTTGTAGCATAAAGTTCACGTGGTTCATTAGGTCTGTTATGAATTGTTGAGGTGCCATTGTCATAAGGTTGTTTGGGCATATGTCCAGTTTACAATGAGATTTGGCGAATCTTTTAAGCGTTTGTGTGATGAGATCCTCCGATAGTATCTCAAATTCAGTCCAAGATCTATCTACTGGGTATGCTCCAGGGTCTGGGTCTAGGCAGTCTAAGAGTACAGCGTATTCGATGGGGCTGACAGGTATTTCGGCTCGCAATTGTATGATTTTTCTCCTTGAAGTATTTCGCGAGGTTGTCGGCTCCTGGTGTGTCTTTACTATTATTGGTGACTGGTTTGGTGTCTAAGGAGAAATTAGACCTTACCTGCTAATTTGCTTTCCTTTAGTTCCTCCGGACCGACCGGACCAGGATTGGACTCTTGGGTTGTGCTCGCCTACCAGCAGGTGGAGACTGAGAAAAACTTGTGACCCTGGAGAGCCAATAAGAGCCCTGGTCATGTGACCCTAGCCTCAGTATTTGACTAACCAAGCAGAAAAGAAAGAGAGAAACCTTCTGTGCCGTATGGAATCCTAGCAGCTACAAATTCCTCGACAAAGCCAAGTACTAGAGCTCACCAGCAACTCTCACCAGAGAAGCGGTATGGCCCCTTTTGTATTAGAGCTCACCAACAACTTTCACCAGAGAAGTGGTATGGCTCACTTGTAATATAGCTCACCATCAACTCTCACCAGAGAAGTGGTATGGCTCACTTGTATTATAGCTCACCAGCAACTCTCACCAGAGAAGCGGTATGGCCCCTTTTGTATTAGAGCTCACCAACAACTCTCACCAGAGAAGTGGTATGGCTCACTTGTATTAGAGCTCACCAGCAACTCTCACCAGAGAAGTGTATAATCTCTTAGTAGTGATTACCAATCTGTCTTGCACGCTATGCAAGCCAGAAGTGGGGATACATTCTGCAAATCCCAATTCCTAGTATTAAGACTGTCACTTCTGCTGTGAAAATCCAGCCCTGTTAGATCTTCCAGATCTCTGTCCAGATTCTTCAGCGCTTCCACCGCCTCAACCATAATCGATGAAAGAGAATTCAGAACTGATACTTCATTTGAGATTTACAGTTGCTGTTTATGGACATTATAGACTCATATTTTGTTTTATTTCCAGTTTAGCCATAATCCTGATTGAAAAGTTCAATTTTATTTTGTTTTTTTGTTATTCCCTTTCTAGCTAATGACACACTCTCTATTATGAATGGACAGTCAGAATTGGACTATAATTGTCTTTATTTTCTCTTGTTGTATTGGTTTTGAAACTCTTTTCTGCCATTTCTGTTTAGGTAATTTAAATTGAAGTTGATATTGCTCAGACACAGGGGTAACATCAAACCCTAATACTGGCTATGATATCATAATGTAGGTGTAAACCCTGTTAGTATCAACCAGTTATGCATTTGTTTAACTTTGGTGTAGGCTTACTTAAGCTGCATGTCTTTCTGTAGGTTTGACTAAGCTCCAAGTGGGGTAACGGATATATAAAATGCTTCCCATACTTCCAGGTCCTTATGCATATGTCAAGATCCATGCTTGACCTTTGTTAATATAAATTTTCCTAGGATTGACCATTTTTGCTGTATGAGGCAACCTCATACTTGCTATCCACTTTTTAGTGCTCATGATTGGATGCCAATGATGAGTAATAGTAAGGTCCAGGAATTCCGACCTGTTTAAGGATTCTGAATACCTACAACCTAAAACAGCCTGCAAACAGAGTATTAACCATATATTTGTTGAGCCCATAACAATGCTTAATTGAAACCACTGTTCCTTCCCAAGACCACTTGAGATAGATACATTGGATTATCTCCCCATGCACTATGCAACAGATACAATAGAAGCCATAGAAAGACCTGAAAGTGTTTATTAGTATGATCCACCTGAAATTACTATTACCCACATACCTATACTTCATGAAATTTTGTAGATGAACTCATGGATTTGTCCCATTCATAAAACCTTTCTCACTACAGGTTTGAGTAAGTCTCAAGAGAGAAACATCAGGATTAAGGCCCAAGGGATTGGGTAATATAAAGGGAATTCCATATGCCCCAAATAATATATCACCTGAGAATGAAGTTTCCTGTCTTGCACCATACCTTCTAGCAATTCGTAAGACCAAAACTCGCCATCTCGTTCGATAGCTTGCCACCTTCTGGAATGGATGATGACAAGCTTGACGAGCTTTGTGTCACCCCTCCCCAGAGGGGGTGACAAGTGGGGAATGTATAATTATGGTACAGCCAGAGACCCCCCCCCCCCCATACTGGAATGGTGGAGGGCCCAGTCATAGAGCTCAGGCCATTACAGACCTTGGCTGAGTCAGAAATCTGATGGCTGACATAACTGGGAGCTTACTGGAAAAGTATGGCCTAGTTTGTAGCCCGGATTGAGGCCTAAATAAGCTAAATTAGGAAAAATTAGGTCAATAGATATGGAAACAAAATGGAGGATTTCAGCACAAAATGGAAGCCATATCTGTTGCAAAGTGGAATTTTCTCTGTAATGTAGTTAGAAAAACAAGTTGAGAAATGAGTGAGTCATGCCAGGTGCAAAGAAAATAGGGAACTAGCTGTCCAAGAGAGGAGGGAGACTTTCCTGTGAGCAGGATTGTGGCCAGCTATGGTGTGAGAAAGGAAAGGCGTAGCTGGATGCAGGGTCTTGCTTAAGATTTGTGGTCAAGCAAGCTAAAGACAAAACCATGTTAGCAAGATAGAAGCTACTCATTAGCATGAGCCAATCAGTGACAACCATGGCATTAGCATAGATCCAATCAGGTATATCTACTGTCATATTATCCATATCCTGAGGGCACCTATAAAAATCAGGGTATTTCCTGGTTTAAGCTAGAGAGAAAAGGGTTGCCACTCTCTCTCCAAGGGAAACCAATGTGTCCAGCAGAATTGACAAATTACCTAATTGCTTTCCCTTGTAAAACCTCTAATTGGTAAAAGAAATTATAAAAGATTAGGAACTAATTAACACCTGTTTGCAGCTTATTATATTCCTATAATTAATTGATTGTACGTGCCTGTTGTCAATCACTTATTTGACTTATACCTTGGCAAATAAACTCCTCATTCCAAATGATGATTTGTGGGCTTCACTTAATGATGAAAGGCTGTAAGTATAGATGCTTTTGCTGCATCAGGCTATCATTCGCTGCATTGTATAACCTGTAGCCTAAATCCAGTTTGTCATAGGCTGGTATCTATTCCTTGCCAGTGCTGAGAGGCGGACTAATGCAGGTCCCTTAGACCTAACGTCTCTCTCAGTGGCAATTCCTTTTAGAACTTCACAACTCCCTGATTACCCCCAGTACTAATGCTATTAAGAGATGGAGTCAGATTAAGGTCACTCCAGCCTTCTTGGGGGGGCTCGGGACCCCTCAATTCACAACAGAAGTGGTATGGCTCACTTGTATTATAGCTCACCAGCAACTCTCACCAGAGAAGTGGTATGGCTCACTTGTATTATAGCTCACCAGCAACTCTCACCAGAGAAGTGGTATGGCTCACTTGTATTATAGCTCACCAGCAACTCTCACCAGAGAAGTGGTATGGCTCACTCGTATTCTAGCTCACCAGCACTAGAGAAGAGGTATAGCCCACTTGTAGTATAGGTCACCAGCAACTCCCACCAGAGAAGCGGTAAGGTCCCCTTAAAGTTGTATACATACATACATACGTACACATATATAGCAACAACGGAACCCACCCGCAACTCCAACTAGAGATGTGGCATGGGTCACTGAAAATGCTAAATTTACAAGCTTGTTATTGTTGTCTTTTTTTTTTTTTTTTTTAAATTATCTATTTATTTATTTTACTATTCCGCTGAAAAAATGACAAAACATGGGAGGGGCCTGGTCCGGTCCGGAGGGACTAAAAGAAAGCAAATTAGCAGGTAAGGTCTAATTTCTCCTTCCTTAGCGTCCCTCCGGACCGGACCAGGATTGGACTCTTGGGAAGTACCAAAGCAGTAATGTTACGGGAGGGACTGGCATTGAGAACGCGGAAGAGTACCTGAAAACAGACTAGGATGAATACGAAGCCAAAAGCTTGAAGATCCAAGAGCCGCCAACAAACCAAATAGAATGACTACAAAACAAAAAAAAAAACCTACAAATCCAAGCGACGATGACTATTGTCCCCTACCTACCGCACTAGCTGTGCAGCGCGAAGGACAGGGAGACTCTAGAAAGAGAAAAACTGCTGAAAGAAAGATTGCAAAGCTAAAGGCAGAGCCGCCTTGAAACAAAAAATCTGCCAAGAATCCACCTCAGCTGAGAAAAATGGCAACAGGAATACTGAACTACCACTCCTACAGATATCCTAGCCGACCTAACAGCAGATTGGAAGAAAGAAAAAACTGACAGAGAGAAAGCACCTGATCACCTGAAACTAAAAAGGTGAAAACAAGAGTACAATTAAATAAATTATCATAGCCGAAAATGCTATGCAGGAGAAGAAAGCATCTAAATCCCTGCCGCCAAGCTGACTAAAGGTGCAAATAAAGTGCCAGCCGCTGCAGTTACAGAATATGGAGAAAACATATCTCAGAGCGTAATTGAAATGAGATAGAACAATCATCTGTAGCTGCTGCCTCTGCAAGCAGATCACCTGAAATTCTTGCCGCAAACACCAATTAGAGGAAACGTGAATAACTGAAATGCAATGTAGACACTTGTTAATACCCTCATTAATACCTTTTATCATATTGAATTCCATAAACCACTACACAGTTCTAGTAATAACATGTATAGAAAGATTGTCCGTTTAGGAATCTAGGCAGGTGCCCTTTGGGCTCGATGGGACATTTGACCTTTTCCGAGTGTGGTAATACACATGTACCTATGTAGAAAAATTGTCCACTGTCTATATTCTCGAGACATACCTACAGAGAGGATGCGGGGAGAGTCTGATAGGTACTGAGGGGGAGAGGGATCTTGGGGTGATAGTATCCGAGGATCTGAAGGCGATGAAACAGTGTGACAAGGCGGTGGCCGTAGCGAGAAGGTTGCTAGGCTGTATAGAGAGAGGTGTGATCAGCAGAAGAAAGGAAGTGTTGATGCCCCTGTACAAGTCGTTGGTGAGGCCCCACCTGGAGTATTGTGTTCAGTTTTGGAGGCCGTACCTCGCGAAGGATGTTAAAAAAATGGAAGCGGTGCAAAGAAAAGCTACGAGAATGGTATGGGATTTGCGTTCCAAGACGTATGAGCAGAGACTTGCTGACCTGAACATGTATACCCTGGAGGAAAGGAGGAATAGGGGTGATATGATACAGACGTTCAAATACTTGAAAGGTATTAATCCGCAAAAAAATCTTTTCCGGCGATGGGAAGGCGGTAGAACGAGAGGACATGAAATGAGATTGAAGGGGGGCAGACTCAAAAAAGATGTCAGGAAGTATTTTTTCACGGAGAGGGTGGTGGATGCTTGGAATGCCCTCCCGCGGGAGGTGGTGGAGATGAAAACGGTAACGGAATTCAAACATGCGTGGGATGTGCATAAAGGAATCCTGTGCAGTAGGAATGGATCCTCAGAAGCTTAGCCAAAATTGGGTGGCGGAGCAGGTGGGGGAAGAGAGGTTGGTAGTTGGGAGGCGAGGATAGTGGAGGGCAGACTTATACGGTCTGTGCCAGAGCCGGAGATGGGAGGCGGGAAATACTGCTGGGCAGACTTGTACGGTCTGTGCCCTGAAAAAGGCAGGTACAAATCAAGGTAAGGTATACACATATGAGTTTATCTTGTTGGGCAGACTGGATGGACCGTGCAGGTCTTTTTCTGCCGTCATCTACTATGTTACTCAATCTCAACCAGCAGACCAGAGTGCTGCACTCTAAAGACTACATAGGCAACTGAGGGATTCCATCCGAGAAAAATAACCAGATAGGAGAGAATATATGAGAGGTGAGAGAATATCAGAGAGATGTAAAGAAAGTCATAAACCAAGAGAAAATATCGAGGAAAAAGATAGAGAAGAAGAAGACCGTAAGATCCCTGCTGCCAGAGGACATGTACTCCTGCCGTTGTCTTTGCAGCAAGAGACTAAGCGAAGCATACCTGAGTTCAAAGCGAAAACAAAAAGCTGTAGAAGAGGGACATCCCATTAAGGTACTATCCGCTGACAAAGCCCAGAAGCTGCGAGTCTCTCCCCTGAAAGTAGAGTGAAATCCAAGAGAAAAAATACACACAATGCGTTTTTTTTTTTTTAACCAACCACATGCCATGTGAAGAGTAGATTCTTCATTTGACAAATGACCTAAGCTACTGTTAAGGCGTTGTCCGTCAGACTCTCACCACCTCGCTATCCATTAGGGAAAGAAAAAACACTCTCCCAGAGTTAGACAAATATTCCCATGTCCATGACATTGAAGAAGTGAAAAGTTGCCAAAGGAGACTACTGAGACTCAAAATATAATGAAGAAAAATTCCTTCTTGGGCGCTAGAAACAGAAAGTGGGATGCATGTAGAGAAGACAGAATACTCTGCTCCAGCTTGACTAAACAAAGAGAGAAAAGCAGAGATATGTAATGAAATCTAATGAGATCACATGAGAAATCAAAGGAGAGAAGAAATGATAAACCTGGCAACATTCACCACCCAATTTAGAGTCAGCAGAAAAATGCACCCCCCTGTGCGTGACATGACAGCTCTGCCAATAAGACGTTTTGTTATGAACCGGTCGTCCAGGAAAGGATGAAACGAGGAGGCCTTGTTTCATGAGCGCTGCTGCCAAAGAGCAGGGCAATAAAACTGGTAATGTGGACCTTGCCATCATCCTCGTATCATGGCCTTTTCTCCTGCCATAGTGAGATATACGGACCCACACCCCATAGAGAAGAATGTGGTAATTACAACCTGTATTGGGCCCAATGTAGTGATGGCAAAAATGCCCAGGAAGTGAAAACAAAATCCCCTTCCAAATGAAAAGAAGCTCTGGAGTGAGAGAGCAGAGCATGAAAAGAAAGGAAAAATATTATAAACGGAAAAAGGTGGTGAATTTGTGCCATAGCCTTTCTGGTGAAGGCGGAGAATACAAGACTGTATCTGACTGTAAGAAAGTATGAGACTGTATCTGACTCCAAGAAAGCTTGAGACAAGAACATAAGGTCTGTAAGCAAGAGAAAAAGATAGTAGATGCTATGAAAGGGCATACTGGGCAAAAAAACCCAGAATGTGTACAATCTGTCAATGCTATATTTATTGCAGACTTGACTGAGGGTCCAGATAAACCGCCAGCTGCTGCAGTTACACAATATACCCTTGAAACTATTATGATATCAGAAGAAACATCCAAGATCCTATGACACACTAAAAGTATATTTTCTTTGCCACTTAATGACTCCCAAGGTCCTTATGCAATACTAAATGTATAATCTCCTATATATTTTCATCATGCATGATGTAATGGAACATGGGATACAACTGCAACAAATAAATAAATATCCCAGAGCGCTTGACGCCAATTCGCGGGAAACTGAATTGAACCAAATGTATAAATGATTTGTTTTCTATAGAATGTTTGAACATTTAGGAAGCTTACCAGACACCCTTGGCCTGGATTGACCGCTTTTGTAGTTAGGGAGCTGGACTCGATGGACTCTAGGCCTTTTTCCAGTGTGGCAGTACTACTATACATTATATATATATATATATATATATATATATATATATATATATATATATATATATATATATACAGACACATCTTACAGAAATAGCTCTGAAAACCCCCCCAATATCTCCATTCTTCTACAGTGTCGAAACTAAAGCATAATAAAAGCAACACTTCCACGGAAATGAAACTGCCGCTGCATTCAAAAATGGCGTCCTATCGCGCCAAAAGTAAAAAAGAATGAGGATCGAAGAAGAAAAACATGGATGCGACGAAGCAGGAAATCGGCGACGCTGGTAGAGGAAGAGGAACAGGTACCCCCCGTTACCCAGCAAAAACTTCAGCCTCTCCTCCGACGCTGATAAACAGCACATCTCAACATGAGCGTTGTCGACAGATCGGAGGAGAGCGTGCCCGCGCCTAAGCGATTCGCACCTTTTTTTTTTTTATACGTAAGAAAACGGAGGAAAATAATTGTGAAGAGAAAAATCGCCCCTTTAAAGATACAGACGCTGAATAATTCACTAGTATTAATATATAAATATATCCATATACATCTATATTTCTCCGAGGACAAGCAGGCTGCTTGTTCTCACTGATGGGTGATGTCCACGGCAGCCCCTCCAATCGGAATCTTCACTAGCAAAGTCCTTTGCTAGCCCTCGCGCGCCCGCGCGCACCGCGCATGCGCGGCCGCCTTCCCGCCCGAAACCGGCTCGAGCCGGCCAGTCTTCTTTCGTCAGCACTCGGTACGGTCGTGTTTTCGCCGTGTCGAGCCCCGGAAAGTCGACCTCGCGCGTCCTTTTTTCGACGTGTTTTTTCTTCGGAAAATCCTCAAAAACTGTTTGGAAAGTGCTCCGGAAGCCCTCTCGGGTTTCGTTTGCCCCTTCCCGTATTTTTTCAGATTTTGCCCCGGTAAGTTTTCTTTCGTCGTCGGGGTAGGCCTCTTTTCGGCCTCGGTCGAGATTTTTCTCCCTTAAAGTTTTGGTGCTCACTTTCATTTCGGATTTTGATTTCGCCGGCGTGATTTTTCCGCCCATGACATCGAAGCCTTCCAGCGGCTTCAAGAAGTGCACCCAGTGCGCCCGGGTAATCTCGCTCACTGATAGGCACTCGTCGTGTCTTCAGTGTCTGGGGGCCGAGCACCGTCCTCAGAACTGTAGTCTGTGTTCCCTGTTACAAAGGCGGACTCAGGTAGCGAGATTGGCCCAGTGGAACGTTTTGTTCTCGGGCTCTTCGTCGGCATCGGCACCGGGGGCATCGAGTGCATCGACGTCATCAGCGTCCAGACCTTCTTCCTCGGCTGCTAGTGTATCGGGTGCATCGAGGCATCGAGTCTCTGCATCGGCGCTGAGGCATCGGGCGACTGCATCGACGTCGGTGGTACCGGGACCTCGTCTGCTGATGTCGTCGGACGGTGGTGCATCGTCTGGAGTGCAGGTGAGGGCTGTCCATTCCCCTGCTGGTGGCGGTGAGCCTTCGGGTGGGTCTCCCCCTACCCTGAGGGCTCCTGCGGTACAGCCCCCCCCGAGATCGACCTCCTTCGGCCTCGGCCCCGAGGAAGCGACGGCTGGATTCTACGTCCTCCTCGTCGGTGCCGGGGAGCTCCGGTGACATGCTTCGGAAGAAGTCGAAGAAGCATCGACACCGGTCTCCTCCCCGCGTCGGCACCGAGAGCTCTGGGTCGCCGAGGACGGCACCCAGCAGGCATCGGCACCGAGAGGACCGCTCACCCTCTGTTCAGGAGGTGTCGATGCGCTCCACTCTGGACAGCCCGGAACAGCCTCCACGCCCGGAACAGGTTCTGACGTCGACGCCTGCATCGACCTCTCTGCCTTTCTCTGCAGCCGCTCTGAACGAGAGCCTCCGGGCCGTTCTCCCAGAGATTCTGGGAGAGCTGTTGCACCCTACCCCTCCGGTACCGGCTGTGCTTGCGCCTCCGGTACCGTCGAGCGTGGCGCCGGCTGGCCCATCGCCCGGGGTGAGGTCCCCGACGTCGGTACCGCGTGCGGTGCCGACTGCGGCCACCTCCCAGGAGGGCTCCCCGACTACGTCGGCGGAGGGAGCTTCGCCGATGCGGGCGAGGGAGTCTACCTCTCGACGCCCCCATCGTGGACGTGGCTCCACGGAGTCGAGCCGGGCGAGGTTGCAGACACAGGTTCGTGAACTTGTGTCTGACACCGAAGGTGAGGCCTCGTGGGAGGAAGAGGAAGACCCCAGATATTTCTCTGACGAGGAGTCTGAGGGTCTTCCTTCTGATCCCACTCCCTCCCCTGAAAGACAGCTTTCTCCTCCTGAGAGTCTGTCTTTCGCTTCCTTTGTCTGGGAGATGTCTACGGCCATCCCCTTCCCGGTGGTTGTGGAGGACGAGCCCAGGGCTGAAATGTTTGAGCTCCTGGACTATCCTTCTCCACCTAAGGAAGCGTCCACTGTTCCCTTGCACCATGTCCTAAAAAAGACATTGCTTGCGAACTGGACCAAGCCACATTCCCAAGAAGATCGAGTCCCAGTACCGGATCCATGGGGACCCAGAGCTGATGCGCACCCAGTTGCCTCATGACTCTGGAGTTGTGGATTTGGCCCTAAAGAAGGCTAAGAGTTCTAGGGAGCATGCTTCGGCGCCCCCGGGCAAAGACTCTAGAACCTTAGACTCCTTTGGGAGGAAGGCCTACCATTCTTCTATGCTCGTGGCCAAAATCCAGTCTTACCAGCTCTACACGAGCATACACATGCGGAACAATGTGCGGCAGTTGGCGGGCTTGGTTGATGCGCTCCCCCCGGAGCAAGCCAAGCCTTTTCAGGAGGTGGTCAGGCAGCTGAAGGCGTGCAGAAAATTCCTGGCCAGAGGGGTGTATGACACCTTTGATGTTGCGTCCAGGGCCGCTGCTCAAGGTGTGGTGATGCGCAGGCTCTCATGGCTGCGTGCCTCCGACCTGGAGAATAGACTCCAGCAGCGGATTGCGGACTCGCCTTGCCGTGCGGACAATATTTTTGGAGAGAAGGTCGAGCAGGTGGTAGAGCATCTCCACCAGCGGGATACCGCATTCGACAAGTTCTCCCGCCGGCAGCCTTCAGCATCTACCTCTACAGGTAGAAGATTTTTCGGGGGAAGGAAGACTGGTCCCTACTCTTCTGGCAAGCGTAGGTACAATCCTCCTTCTCGACAGCCTGTGGCCCAGGCTAAGCCCCAGCGCGCTCGCTCTCGTCAGCAGCGTGCGACTCAGCAAGGCCCCTCGGCTCCCCAGCAAAAGCAAGGGACGGGCTTTTGACTGGCTCCAGCAGAGCATAGCCGACATCCAAGTGTCAGTGCCGGGCGACCTGCCGGTCGGGGGGAGGTTGAAAGCTTTTCACCAAAGGTGGCCTCTCATAACCTCTGATCAGTGGGTTCTGCAAATAGTCCGGCAAGGATACACCCTCATTTTGGCCTCCAAACCTCCAAATTGTCCACCGGGAGCTCAGTCTTACAGCTTCCAGCACAAGCAGGTACTTGCAGAGGAACTCTCCGCCCTTCTCAGCGCCAATGCGGTCGAGCCCGTGCCATCCGGGCAAGAAGGGCTGGGATTCTATTCCAGGTACTTCCTTGTGGAAAAGAAAACAGGGGGGATGCGTCCCATCCTAGACCTAAGGGCCCTGAACAAATATCTCATAAAAGAAAAGTTCAGGATGCTTTCCCTGGGCACCCTCCTTCCCATGATTCAGGAAAACGATTGGCTATGCTCTCTGGACTTGAAGGATGCCTATACACACATCCCGATACTGCCAGCTCACAGACAGTATCTGCGATTTCAGCTGGGCACACGTCACTTCCAGTACTGTGTGCTACCCTTTGGACTCGCCTCTGCGCCCAGGGTGTTCGCAAAGTGCTTGGCTGTAGTAGCAGCGGCACTTCGCAGGCTGGGGGTGCACGTGTTCCCATATCTCGACGATTGGCTGGTGAAGAACACATCCGAGGCAGGAGCCCTGCAGTCCATGCAGATGACTATTCGCCTCCTGGAGCTACTGGGGTTTGTGATAAATTACCCAAAGTCCCATCTCCTCCCAGTGCAGAAACTCGAGTTCATAGGAGCTCTGCTGGATTCTCAGACGGCTCGCGCCTACCTCCCAGAGGCGAGGGCCAGCAACTTGTTGTCCCTCGTCTCGCGGGTACGAGCGTCACAGCAGATCACAGCTCGGCAGATGTTGAGATTGCTGGGCCACATGGCCTCCACAGTTCATGTGACTCCCATGGCCCGCCTTGACATGAGATCTGCTCAATGGACCCTAGCTTCCCAGTGGTTTCAGGCTGCTGGGGATCTAGAAGACGTGATCCACCTGTCCACGAGTTTTCTCAAATCCCTGTATTGGTGGACGATTTGGTCCAATTTGACTCTGGGACGTCCTTTCTAAATTCCTCAGCCACAAAAAGTGCTGACCACGGATGCGTCTCTCCTGGGGTGGGGAGCTCATGTCGATGGGCTTCACACCCAAGGAAGCTGGTCCCTCCAGGAACGCGATCTACAGATCAATCTTCTGGAGTTGCGAGCGATCTGGAACGCTCTGAAGGCTTTCAGAGATCGGCTGTCCCACCAAATTATCCAAATTCAGACAGACCACCAGGTTGCCATGTACTACGTCAACAAGCAGGGGGGCACCGGATCTCGCCCCCTGTGTCAGGAAGCCGTCAGCATGTGGCTCTGGGCTCGCCGGCACGGCATGGTGCTCCAAGCCACATATCTGGCAGGCGTAAACAACAGTCTGGCCGACAGATTGAGCAGGATTATGCAACCTCACGAGTGGTCGCTCAACTCCCGAGTGGTGCGCCAGATCTTCCAAGCGTGGGGCACCCCCTTGGTGGATCTCTTCGCATCTCGAGCCAACCACAAAGTCCCTCAGTTCTGTTCCAGGCTTCAGGCCCACGGCAGACTGGCATCGGATGCCTTCCTCCTGAATTGGGGGGAGGGTCTGCTGTATGCTTATCCTCCCATTCCTCTGGTGGGGAAGACTTTGCTGAAACTCAAGCAAGACCGAGGCACCATGATTCTGATTGCTCCTTTTTGGCCGCGTCAGATCTGGTTTCTTCTTCTTCTGGAGTTATCCTCCGAAGAACCGTGGAGATTGGAGTGTTTTCCGACTCTCATCACGCAGGACGAAGGGGCTCTTCTGCATCCCAGCCTCCGGTCCCTGGCTCTCACGGCCTGGATGTTGAGAGCGTAGACTTTGCCTCTTTGGGTCTGTCAGAGGGTGTCTCCCGCATCTTGCTTGCTTCCAGGAAAGATTCCACTAAGAGGAGTTACTTCTTTCTATGGAGGAGGTTTGCCGTCTGGTGTGACAGCAAGGCCCTAGATCCTCGCTCTTGTCCTACACAGACCCTGCTTGAATACCTTCTGCACTTGTCTGAGTCTGGCCTCAAGACCAACTCTGTAAGGGTTCACCTTAGTGCAATCAGTGCATACCATTACCATGTGGAAGGTAAGCCGATCTCGGGACAGCCTTTAGTTGTTCGCTTCATGAGAGGTTTGCTTTTGTCAAAGCCCCCTGTCAAGCCTCCTACAGTGTCATGGGATCTCAATGTCGTTCTCACCCAGCTGATGAAACCTCCTTTTGAGCCACTGAATTCCTGCCATCTGAAGTACTTGACCTGGAAGGTCATTTTCTTGGTGGCAGTTACTTCAGCTCGTAGAGTCAGTGAGCTTCAGGCCCTGGTAGCCCAGGCCCCTTACACCAAATTTCATCACAACAGAGTAGTCCTCCGCACTCACCCTAAATTCTTGCCAAAGGTTGTGTCGGAGTTCCATCTGAACCAGTCAATTGTCTTGCCAACATTCTTTCCCCGTCCTCATT
This sequence comes from Microcaecilia unicolor, assembly GCF_901765095.1. NCBI lineage: Eukaryota > Metazoa > Chordata > Amphibia > Gymnophiona > Siphonopidae > Microcaecilia > Microcaecilia unicolor. The sequence goes on along the minus strand of NC_044032.1, from coordinate 228,826,142 downwards.
CCTGCCCTGCTGAACGTCAGCTGCACACATTGGACTGCAAGAGAGCATTGGCCTTCTATCTGGAGCGGACACAGCCCAACAGACAGTCCGCCCAATTGTTTGTTTCTTTTGATCCCAATAGGAGGGGAGTGGCTGTGGGGAAGCGCACCATATCCAATTGGCTAGCAGATTGCATTTCCTTCACTTACGCCCAGGCGGGGCTGGATCTTGAGGGTCATGTCACGGCTCATAATGTTAGAGCCATGGCAGCGTCGGTAGCCCACTTGAAGTCAGCCTCCATTGAAGAAATTTGCAAAGCTGCGACGTGGTCATCTGTCCACACATTCACATCTCATTACTGCCTGCAGCAGGATACCCGACGCGACAGTCGGTTCGGGCAGTCAGTTCTTCAGAACCTGTTTGGGCTTTAGGATCCAACTCCACCCCCCGAGGGCCCTGTTTGTTCTGTTCCAGGCTGCACTCTCAGTTAGTTGGTAAATTTTTTAGGTCAATCTGTTTGTCCTCGCCGTTGCGAGGCCCAATTGACCATGGTTGTTGTTTTGAGTGAGCCTGGGGGCTAGGGATACCCCATCAGTGAGAACAAGCAGCCTGCTTGTCCTCGGAGAAAGCGAATGCTACATACCTGTAGAAGGTATTCTCCGAGGACAGCAGGCTGATTGTTCTCACAAACCCGCCCGCCTCCCCTTTGGAGTTGAGTCTTCCCTTGAAGTGTATTGTCTTCCTACATACTGGACTGGCCGGCTCGAGCCGGTTTCGGGTGGGAAGACGGCCGCGCATGCGCGGGGCGCATGGGCGCGCGAGGACTAGCAAAGGCCTTTGCTAGTAAACTTTCCGATGGAGGGGGCTGCCGAGGACGTCAACCCATCAGTGAGAACAATCAGCCTGCTGTCCTCGGAGAATACCTTCTACAGGTATGTAGCATTCGCTCTACTCGGGGCCGCTCTCGATTGTCCTGCCGATGCCCAGACGGTGTGCTCTTTTTAGCCACAATGGCCCTACTCCTGGGAGGGGCAATTCCAGTGTTCCAGGGTAGAAATTAGGTGAGCATCAGGGATTGTCTCTGGCAGGACACTCAACTAAATAGTGCAGAAATTGTTGCCATTGTAAACCTAGGGTTTTCTTAAATCTTAGTAGGTTTCTGAGGGTTTTCTCCTTGATAAAACAAAACACCTTGAGAGGTTTCATAAGCTCACTGGCTTGTGTTCAAAAGAGTTTTTATAGCCTCTGGCAGGCCCAAGAAATGAAGATTTGTCTCTGTAGCAGCGATTCTCAAGATTCTCTTACTTCTCAGCTGGAGCACGCACCTGCTCCCGCAAAGATACCAGCTCCGCCACTGCTGCCATCACAGAGTCCTCCATGGCCCAGACACATGAGTCCAGCTTGCCTCCCTGGTGCAATTTATGGGCCAGTAGCGCCTGTCCTGAAAGCTGCATAAATCAGGGATCCTGTGTCTGCACAACTGCAGTGGTAAGCTCCGCTATGTGCATTGATGAAAGAGAGAAGGCCTACTGTCCTGCACCAGCTGCCATCTGGTCGTCTCCCCCATAGCCTTTATCAACATGTTGTTTTGGAGCCTGTGAGCTCATAATCGGGGAACATTTTGCAAGATGTATGTCCATAGACCAAAAAGGCAGGGATTTGATAAAGTAAAAAAGGACCCGATTCCAAAAGATGCTAATAGATTAGGTTGAGGAGCCCGGTGCAAAGCAGACACAAGTTCTGTTGCTCCTGCTGCATCGCATGACTCCCCCATCTTAGTATTATATGATTTGTTGTGCGATTTATTTAGTGTTTGCTTCTCAGAAAGTAATGAAATGTAATTAAAACTCTGTAATGAAGATTCCCCTCTTGTTATTCTAATTAGAATAACTGACAATAACAGTAATTGTTGATTGAACCATTTTAAATTGTGAATCAAACTTTTGGATGTGTTCAGCCAGATTAGAGGAAGTTCTTCAGAAAACTTAGCCAACATCAAAAGACTATCATGCAGTGCATTCTCTATTCTAAACACTGCGGAACCATATCAGATAAAATATCTCCGGTTCAGAACGGCAGAGGAGTTTAAGGTAGAATATAAAATCTTAACCAGTTCAGGTACAGGAAGAGAAACCTAAGTAGGAGAAGACTCCTGTGAAACTGCAGTTCCATTGCCCACATTATCAGGTGTAAGCAATTGCTCCCGTAATGGAGCTGGTTGGGGGGAGGGTGGAGTTCTACCACCTGATGAGAGGGAAGCCAAGGTAGAAGAGTCACTACTTACATTTCCTGTAAAGGAAAATCCTCCCATCCACTGTAGATGGAAATCTATAGGGCCTATCACTGTCCCAGCAGCAGCGGTGGTTGTTACATCACAGCCACCTTTTCATTTCCCTATGCCTGAAGCTGCGCAGAGTCTCCTGCTCCTCAGATGGCTCCAAAGTGGTGGGTCATGCCCCGTTGGGCACAAAGCCACAGGCTCATGGTCACATCCTGCAGAAGAGCAAAAGTTTTAAATGCTCAGGACCCTCAGTGACATTGGGGAATTCCTGACTAGGTCAGTGCCTGTTCACCTTACTGCTCTGGAACCAAGCTGCAGATGGTCTCGGCGTCCTGTGGAGAAGCAAAGGTTTTAAACGCTCAGAACCCTCGATGTCAGGGAACTCATAGCTAGGTCAGTGCCTGTTCACCTTGCAGCTCTCCAGCCAAGCTGTTACAAAGAATAATTTGTTAATTCATATGCAGATGGACAATCTTGAAAATTCTGCTAGGGCATATAATTTAAGGCTTCTAAATTTTACAGTAACACATTACCTATCTCCTACTGAGCTGTTTAGATGTGCTTGAGTAGTATATTGTAGTTCCCTAACCCAGACTCTCTAAAAATTGAAAATGTTTATTATTTGCCTAAAGGGGTTAAACAGATTAGAGAAGAGGTGGGGATGGATGCAGTTAATTCCCCAGTTAGCTTAGATGTTTCACAAGCCTTATTAATGACATCTTGGGAAGATTCTAAGATATCTACATTATTAATTACTTTTGGTTCAGAGGAGAATGAATTGGCAGTATTGAGGGCTTATTTTCCTAAGAAGAATGTGCCACTTTGGTTATGCTATTCCCAGATGTCTCTAAGCTCACACAATTGCATAGGAAAACTTTTTTACAATTGAAATCTGAGGTTTTGGCAGTTGGTGCCACTTTTTTCCTTAAATTTCTGTGCAAATATAGTAACGTGAAGGGGCATAATCGAACGTTGCCGGCCAAATAGGTTGCCAGCGATCTATTGTGGTGCCGGTGCTACAGTTGGATTATCGAAAAAGATGGCCAGCCATTTTTTTTTCGATAATACGGTTTAGCCTGGCCAAATGGTGTGGATTTCGCCGGGTTTGAGATGGCCGGGTTTGCTTTTCAGCGATAATGGAAAAAAATACCGGCGATCTCCAACCCGGTGAAATCCAAGCCATTTGGTCGTGGGAGGAGCCAGCATTTGTAGCGCACTGGTCCCCCTGACATGCCAGGACACCAACTGGGCACCCTAGACATGTGGGTACAGTGGGTTTTGGAGGGCTCCCATTACCAGCACAAGTGTTACAGGTAGGGGGGGATGGGTCTGGGTCCGCCTGCCTTAAGTGCACTGCGGTACCCACTAAAAGTGCTCCAGGGACAGGACTTGTTGCTGCTGTATAAACTTGCCACACCAGTTGACACCTGAACACTAATCTCTTTGAAAATGTCCTTTATTTGAATAAGCACGTTTACTCATAGTTAACTGCAGATCAGAGGTTGTGCCCCACTGGCAAAGAGTCTTCCTGGTACTGAGATTAGCAGTAGGTCAGAGCTGGCAGAATGGTGTACAATGCCCTCTTTCAGCCACATTCAAGGTAAGAACTAAGTTCTTTAACGTAGCTAACACATGAAAGGGATCTAAAACTGGCTTACAAACATGGCCACTACCTCATGGACTAACGGAAGTAAAACAGGGCACACTCTGACCCAGTTAGCAGGGGGAAAAGCAGCATGGGAGTAGAGCCCAGTACCCTACACCCACCACAGTGTATTGCTGATGTGACTCTGCAGTGCACCTAACAGAAAAGGTGTCACACTCACCCGAGAGCCACATCACAACCAGGGAAAGGCTGTCGGAGGATAGAACACATTCTGCCGTCATGGAGGTGGGTACAGCATTTGAGGCTGACATACAGGCTGGCAAAAAAGGTTTTTAATTTTATTTTTTTAGTGTGGGAGGGGGTTGATGACCACTGGGGGAGAATGGGGAGGTCATCCCCCATTTCCCTCCAGTGGTCATCTGGTCAGTTGGGGCACCTTTTTTGAGGCTTGGTCGTGAAAATAAAAGGACCAAGTAAACCCGGCGAAATACTGCTTATCACCGGGTTTTTTTTTCATTATCGGCAAAAGCCAGCCATCTGGTAGCCACGCCCACGCCTGCCCATGTCCCGCCTTCGCTTAGCCAGCGACACGCCCCTTTGAACTTTCGCCAGTGAGGCGACTGGAAAGCGACGATGCTGTCAAAAACGCAGCTTTCGATTATACCGATTTCGCCGCTTTTCCGAGATCGCCGGCCATCTCCCGCTTTGTGTCGGGAAATGGCCGGCAATCACTTTCAATTATAAGCTTGATAGTAACATAGTAGATGACGGCAGAAAAAGACCTGCACGGTCCATCCAGTCTGCCCAACAAGATAAACTCATATGTGCTACTTTTTCAGTATATCCTACCTTGATTTGTACCTGTCCTCTTCAGGGCACAGACCGTATAAGTCTGCCCAGCACTATCCCCGCCTCCCAACCACCAGCCCTGCCTCCCACCGCCAGCTCTGGCACAGACCGTATAAATCTGCCCAGCACTATCCCCGCCTCCCAACCACCAGCCCTGCCTCCCACCATAGTGAACTATGAGAATAGTCTTTTTTTTTTTTTTTTTTTTACCCCCATACAGTTATATTCTTTCTTGGTTAATAAACCAATTAACGGTAAGTTAGAAAAAGGTAGGGTCTGATTCTTAATTTGAGTAGGCTGGTGGGATTATTGATTATGTAAAATCAGTTCTAAATATATTTAGGTGCCTGTTATTTGCTGATTATGATTTTTGTTTGAATGTTACTTGGACTAATTTGCAGTGTGTTCTCCTTGATGTGGGCTATAAGATTTGTATTTGGATACGTATTAATATGAGATTTTATTTTCTTATTCTTTATTTTGTTTGTTAATATGATGAAATCTTAAAAAAAAAAAGAATAACTGACTATAAATGAAGAGATGTGCTAGGAGTGGGTGGGTATGAAGACTAAACTGGCTTCTAGAAGGTAGAGCAAGGCCTATCTGTTAATGCTGTAGGCTGTGGCAGAAAGTTCACAGTTTTAGAATGATGAGGATAAGGGTTACCCTGTGGAAACTATGCTGTGCTGCAAACTAAAGTTAAAACTCTAAACTGGGTTTTCCTGTGACTATCAGTTCTGCTCTACACTGATACTTTGGTAAACTCTAGAATAGTCCCTTAACTGCTAGCCTGTGAAACTGTAAATAGACTTTAAATGCTAAACAAACAAAACCCTATTCCTTAAACTGCTTTTGCTAAATAAGTAGAGTAACTTTAAAAATACAGACACTGAGATTTACCTATTTATCTCGAATTCTACCTTTCCCCAAGTTTAAAGCAATTTTCAGCAAATAACTTACCAATGAAGTTCTGTCTTGTTCTGGAAGTCCTCACAGCATAAACATGCATAAAGTATGCACATTTTCTATAGCATACACTTTCTGCCATGGTAAAAAAAGGGGGTGGTGTTGGGCATAGGAGTGGGACTGGACTGGCAACAGAGTAGTTATCCCAGCAATAAGATTATACTAACTGATCTAGGGTTCCCAGCCTTCTCGTGAAAATTTATAAAGAACTTTAATATTTGCCCTTTTACAAATAGTCAAACCACACCCATCTCCAAATACTGATTGAACAAATCCATCAGTGCACCTTTCAGAACCTTTGAACCCATGGAGCGGTACTTTCGATAAAACATCTGTTATGATCTCAGGTTCAAAACAAACAGTCACTAGAACGTGAGCCCTTGGACCACTGCCGAGGAGCAGCATAGGCAAGACCCCCAGCTGGGACTGGGCAAACAAGCGAGGCTGGAGCTGGAATCTGGAATGGACTTGGCCAGAATGACAGGACTGGAACTGCGGCTGTAGGCAGACAAATGCTGGAACCACAGGACTGGGATAACAGGAGGCAAACAGGACTGGAGCAGCTCCGGGTTTCACCTGCGCTGACTGCCGTTCCCCAGAGGTTGAGCCCCTGGGTGCGGGCGGCCTGCAGGACTTACAGGATGGAGCTGGACGGGATCAGGATTCCCAGACAGACAAGGCAGACAGGGCGTACATACAAGTTTGGCAGAAGCAGGGTTCAAGATACACACACAAGCTGGGCCGAAGCAGGGTTCAGGATATACACACAAGCTAGGCAGAAGCAGGGTTCAGGATATTCACACAAGCTTGGCAGAAGCAGGGGTCCCAAACAGAGGGAAGAAAGCTGAAAGCAGATAGGGTAGAACAGGAGTAGACCACCTGCACAGCAGAGAGCTAATTAGGGACAATGCTGGCTACTGCAGACACTCAGAATGACAGACCAGAGCTCCACATACAGGCAACAGAACAGAACCAAGACTGAAGGCTGACAAGCCGCCACAAACAGGGACTACAGACAGTGAACAAGGCAAACAGAAGGACTGGAAGCCCACAGACAAGAGCAAGACAAAGCAGAAGAGCAAGAGCCCACAGAACAAGGCTAGGTAAACCGTGCAACAGCACACCGACTAACCTGACGACCCTTGACAATGCAAAGGCAAACACAGAAGTCTCCAGGTGGTTAATAAAGCCCATCAGCAGCTGAAGTTTAGCTGCAGGAATCACAAGGCAGCTACGGGTGCTGTTCAGGCACAAACAAGAAAAGCAAGTTTGGCAGCCTGGAAGTCTGGAACGTGTGATAGTCCATACCAGCCACCCGTACTGGCCACCAGAGGGCGAGGTGAGCACAGACAAGGAAACAGTCACCATCGTGACAACATCCAAGTCAGAATTAGGATGCCCTGCTCGTAACGTCCCCCCAAAACATCCATCTTGCAGCCATTTTTGAACAGGAAAAATGTTAGGTTTCCTGTTCGAAAATACATGGACATTCTTGCACTGAAACATCCAAAATGAGTAGCTATTTTCCAAAATGAAAGGTCATAAAAACAGGCACAAAAATGTCTATCTGGCATCATTTGTACAAAATGGCCACCCAGACATCCCTGCAGAGCAGAGGGGCAGCCTAGTGGTCAGTGCAGTGGACTTTGAAGTGGGAATTATACCTGCGTCCCTTTGTTTAAAGTCCTCTGCACTGACCACTAGGCTACTCCTTACACTCCTTATACTTGCTGCTCCATTAGGAATGGCTATAATACCTGAAGGTGTCATAGAGCCTGGTATTCACTATCATTTTCATTTCTTAGGTGGGTGAGAGGGGGGTAACTACAGGGAATTGGAGGGGTCATGCCTTCATCCCGGTAGTGGTCAGCAGCTCAGTCAGGGTACCCTTTTGTATCCTGGATGTGATAGAAACAGATCTAGCTAAAAAGTCCTTTTTTTGCCTTGGACGTTTCTTCCTTTTCCATTATCGCTGAAAGATGTCTTAGTCCTGCCCAAAACACACTTCTAACATGCCTCCTTGTTATTTGGATGAACAGTGTAAAATGTTCAAATTCTGTCTTTCAAACATAGTGACCCCATTACAATGAAATCTGAATGGGATTTAATTATAGAAAATTCTCTGAATACTATTGCTCCCGTGAGAATTCAGAAAGTTAGGTCTAGTCCCTAGTTTATGGATTCTTTAAAAAAATAAAAGTTGACCTGTAGATGTCTGGAAAGGACCTGGAGAAAGAACTATGATCCGTTCACTAAGTTAAAATGAAAGGAGGCTTTAAGGTCTTACAAGTTTCATATTGTAGTAGCCAAAAAGGCCTATTATACTAAAGTTATAGGCACTGATCCAGATGACCCTAAAAAAACTGTTTGTTAGTAAGTAATCTTCTCTCTCCCCCTGATGCTGACGTGTAGACGATTAGTGTACAACCTAAAGCTCAGGAAATGGCTGACTTTTTTTCTGTACAGAAGTTCAGCAGATTTGTGAAAACCTTATAATAAAAATTCAGTTGCAGACAATAACCGCTCATTCTCTAGAACCTGATATAAGTTTAGAGACAGGTAAAGCTGTTAATTAGTTATGGGATACTTTTGAACCTATTTTGATCTTTAATCTCTGCTCCCAAAACTTTCAACCTGTCAGTATGTATTAGATACCTGTCCTTCATATTTATTTTTTTGTCCACCATCTACCATTGTTCTTTGGCTTGTGGAGTGGAGCAGTAGCCTAGTGGTTAGTGCAGCGGACTTTGATCCTGGGGAACTAGGTTCAATTCCCACTGCAGCTCCTTGTGACTCTGGGCAAGTCACTTAACCCTCCATTGCCCCAGGTACAAATAAGTACCTGTATATACCATGTAAACCATATGCAAAAACCACAGAAAGGCAGTATATCAAGTCCCATTCCCTTTCCCTTCAATAATTTGCTGATACTAGGGAAACTTCCATTAGAGATGGGTTACATTGGGGCTCATTTTCAAAGCACTTAGCCTTCCAAAGTTCCATAGGTTTCTATGGAACCTTGGAAGGCTAAGTGGAACTTTGGAAGGCTAAGTGCTTTGAAAATATGCCTCGTGCTTACTCCTATACCTAAATCCCAGAACTTGGACCTATCCCTTACATCCAGCTTTAGACCAATAGTGGGGATTCCTTTGCTTACCAAACTACTGGAGACTCTTGTTAGCATCTTGCACAGTTTGGTTTTAGATCTCAACATAGCACTGAATCCTTTTTATTAGTTCTAACCACCATTGTTGGAGATTATTTAAGTACAGGTAGACAGATACTTTTACTTCAATATAATATTTCAGCTGCTTTCGACGCGGTGGACCACAGATTGTTGTTGGCAACTGAGCGAACTGGGTCTGATTGGTTCCAAGATTTTGTGGCCAGTAGGTCTTGTACTCTAGAAGGATGGTGAAATGTCAAATAGTTGGTTGTCAACTTGTGGGGTCCCTCAGGGATCACCTTTGTCACCCATGTTGGTCAATCTTTTCATGAGCTCTCTAACTCAAATTGCTTTGGGTGATGGGGAATGCTTGTTTTCTAATGCTGATGACATTTTAATGTTCCACCTTGAGAGAAACTTCTGACAATATTCATGTTCTATGAACAAGATTGAGAAATGGGCTACTGAAATTGAATCAGACTAAAGCAAAGGTTTTGTGGTTTTCTAATGCTCTGGAGATTATTCCTTCCACAGTTACACTGATTGATGGGAACATCTTGAAAGTGGAAAAGAGTCCAGAGTTTGGCGTTATCTTGGATTATTCCTTAACTTTTGAAGCCCAAATTAAACAAGATTTGAAAAAGATCTTTTTTCCGTATGCAGCAGCTAAGATTGATTAGATCCTATTTCCATAACTCCCATTTTATTCTCTTGGTCCAGATGTTAGTGTTATCTAATCTGGACTATTGTAACTCTTTATGTACCGGTTTGAGCAGTAAGCTACTACATAAATTACAACTATTACAGAACAAGGCGGTGTGGTTGATTTTTCTATTAAGAAAATATGATAGTGTTTCAGCTTACTTTAAAGAGTTATCGGTTTTGTGTTTGTGCATGAATTACTTTTAAGATTACTTGTCTTGCTTTTCAAGTTTTGTATGGAAATATATCAGCATTGCTGATTCAGCCCCCCCCCCCCCCCCCCCCCCCCCCAGCTTTTATATCTCTGAGTTTGAGATAGTCTGTTACTGGAATTTCTAGTACTTAAGAGTATATGGTTTAAATGTCAGTTTAGCACCATGTTTTTCTTCCAGGCGGTTGTTACTTGGAATGAATTACCTGTTTTTATCTGCTTGGAATCTGATTATATATGATTACGCAAGAAGCTGAAAACATTATTTGACAGGTTTTAATGGTTTTCCATTCCCAAATTTTTTTTAATTCTTTTCCTATATTGAATGTATGTTTTTATAGTTGTTGTTCCTCATCTTTATGTGGGCTGTTACATTGTAAACCGCCTAGAACCTCCTGTTGACACCAGTGTGGTCTATAAATCATGAATTAGATTAGATTTTCATCAGATGTATGTCTTTTTTGCCATTTTGAGATGTCCATCTGCTTCAAAAATGAGCACCATAGTCTAGTGTGATCATCTCAGTCAGGGAAAGACTAGGGAGATACATATGGAAAATCCCATTTCACCTTAAAACACAAATAGGCCCAGATGGCCAGTTCCACTGGGTAACTGTAAAGGAATAAGGGTTTCCTGAAGGAACTACATCTCCAAGCAGGCAGTGCAGGGTGGAGCTATACTCAAGGCAGCTGCAGTCATTAACATTCCCCAACGTGAGTTTAAAAAGAAAAAGAAACTGAATAGAATTGGCTCCCCGGTGGAAGGAAAGGTTATCCCTTGAGGGGGGGGAGCCTGAGGCTCAGCCTGTTAGAATTCCATTTCACCAAGGGACAGAAAGTAGAGTTCATATTGCTGGTTGCACAGTGCCCTTATCCTGGAACTCCTTCCCGTCCATGCTCAGATTAGAATTTTCATTCTAGCTCTCAAGATTTACCTATTCTCCAGGGCCTTGGAATCCAACATATATGCAGCATATGTATTGGGCAGCAGGACCAAGACCTTCTACTCTGTGCTGTCTATATATTTCTTCTCTGTTCACTGATTAGTTGATGGATGATTGATTTTTGTCCTGTTTCCTTCCCTATCTTTGATTGTATACATGTGTATCTGCTCAGTTCTCTCTTTCCTATTTGAAATGTCATTTCAAATACTTTTCAGTATTTGTTTATTGTAAACTACCTTGCTATGTTCCCAGGAAAGACGGTATACTAAGTTTTAATAAACCACAGATGCCATACCCTAGTGTATTAATAGTTGATACTAGTGCACTTTAGTACATCTTCCCTCTGTGACAGATTACTAAGGTTGATTTATTTATTTTTTGCAACCATTATGTAAATGTACTCAATCCATTGGTTTTGACCCTTGCTTTTGAATAAAGAGATGGTACATTGTAGTCTCAGTAACCTTTAACAGATGTGTGTCATTAAGACAATTTTTAAATCCCACATGCAGTTTGCATTTATCCACAAAAATCCTTTTTAAAATTGTTCTCGGTAGTTCTTATGAGTGCTTTCATAACTAAGTTAGTATTCTCACCTTCAAAATTTATACTCTTTTTCTATACAGAATGTGTCGAGAGCAAAACTTTCCATTAATTGGTTATTGCTTTCTGTCCCTCACTGTCTACATCAAGACAAGAATTACTGTCACACAGGAATGGTTACTGATGATAAGTATAGGAGACCATGGAGAAGAGGTATAATATACTTAACTTATCCATAATTGGTAATAGAGAAAGAAATTAAGAAAGCATTTGGTCAGTCTTGCCTACCTACTTTTGCCTGTCTACAGTGCTGCCATGGGTCTTAAGCTGTGAAATGGCAATACGTTACGGTATCAGTCAGTAACATGAATTATTTGCCAGTAATTTAGCCACTTCACAGTGCAGTGCTAAAAATAAATTAGATGCATGAAGTAATAAGGCTGCATTGCAAGACACTGCATGCAAATCAACTAATTAGCATGCTATCCATTAGTACAGCTTATGGAAATACTTTGTGAGCTGTTCTGATTCAGGAAAGTTAGGTACACCTCAAGAAATATAGCTATTTTTTAAACCCCTTAGAATTTCCCCACACACTGGATAAAATTTCTGGTAGTTCTTGGGGGCAAGTGTAATGTTCCTGCACTACATCCCTGGCCCTGATCCATATAAAAGTGTTTTTATTAAAGCCCTACTCCTTGTCCCCCAGACCGTGCCCTTTTATTCAGATTTATCAGTGGGTTGCCCCCACTTCACCCAAACCCTTCCTAGTTATCCCTAGAGGTGACAGATCCAAAAGAGAGCAAGAGTATTTCCCACTCGTTTCTGCACTGCCATTGCCACAATGGCACTGACTGGTTTGTAGCTGTCCTTTGGCTCACAGTTTGTTAGGCACAATTTTGTATTATGGCAGTGAAGGGGCAGGTGTGAGTGAGGTTTGATCCTGCCCTCTTTTAGTTCCATCGCTTATGGGGTAAGCTTAAAAGGTTCAGAAGTGTATGCATATATGTATGTGTAGTAACCCTCAGGTAAGAGCAATACCTAGTGGATACATTTAACAATGGGTTGGAATTTGGAGACCAAGGGGTAGTAGCGCAGTGATTTAACTTGCACTCATGGGTCACTAGAGATTCTATCAAGGTGGTAGGTAGGAGGGATGCTAAAGGACCTTGAACCCCTATAAGCAGAAACCTTGATGTGGGCTGCTGTCATGCCTTGTCATGGTCAGGAATGATGAATTTCCCAGCCATGGCAACACTATGATATATTATATGTGATTGATTTAAAATGTGGTTGCAGAAATGCCACAGCTTACTAAATCCTGTGGGGGGAAAAAACTCATGGTAAAATCACACAAGAGCTTGCCCGATGATGCAAGGTGAGCCTGACATCTGTGCAGGGCAGAATGGTAGAGACTAATATAAAGAATAAAGTTATTGAGCATGTACATAGGCATGGATTAATGAGACGAGACTAAATCCACATTGGCCAAGGGAAATCTTGCCTGACCAATCTGCTACATTTCTTTGAAGTGGTGAATAAACATGTGTATAAAGGTCAGCTAGTTGATAATGTGTATCAGGATTTTCAGAAGGCATTTGACAAAGTACCTCATGAAAGACTTGTAAGAAAATTAGAAAGTCATGGGATAGAAGGCAGTGTCCTATTGCGGTTTAAGAACTGGTGAAATGATAGAAAACAGAGATTAGAGTTAAATGGTCAGTTCTCTCAATGGAGAAAGGTAGATAGCAATATTTTCCAGGGGTCTATGCTGGAACTGCTGCTTTTTAACATTTATAAATGGTCTAGCGATGGGAATTGCTAGTGAGGTAATTAAATGTTATCTTCTATTTGGATTCCCAGTCTTGTAAGGTCATCTTGCAATTTTTCACAATCCTTGTGATTTAACAACTTTGAATAACTTTGTGTCATCAGCAAATTTAATGTGAGCAAGTACAAAGTGATACATGTAGGCAAGAGGAACCCAAACTTATAGCTACATGATGCAAGGTTCCACATTAGGAGTCACCTAGGAAAAGGATCTAGGTGTCATTGTTGATGATATGTTGAAACCCTCTGCTCAGTGTACAGTGGCAGCTAAGAAAAGAAACAATGTTAGGAATTATTAGGAAAGGAATGGAGAACAAAATTGAGATTATAAATGTTTTTGTATCACTTCAGGGTGCAACCACACCTCGAATATTGTGCACAATTCTGGTCACTGCGGGCTAAAGTGGCTAGGGCTCTTCAGCTTGGAGAAGAGACAGCTATGGGGAGATATGTTAAGAGGTTTATAAAATACTGAGTGGAGTGGAATGGGTAGACTTGAATCACTTGTTTACTGTCTCCAAGAATACAAGGACTAGAGGGATGCAATGGAGCTACTAAGTAGTAAATTTAATACAATTCAGAGGAAATAGTTCTTCACTCAATGAGTATTTAAACTCTGAAATTCATTGCCAGATAATCTAGTAAAAGCATCTATCTTAGCAGGTTTGGATAATTTCTTAAAAGAAAAGTCCATAAGCCATTATTAAGGTGGACATGGGAAAATCCACTGCTTATTTCTGGGATAAGCACCTCACCAAACTGACAATCACCAAAATAAAGGAAGAATACCTACATGTGGACAACATCAACAGAACGGAAAGAAAGGTCACAACAAACACACACTAACTAAGGAACAACAGCTAACAAAAATCCACACATCACCAAACATAGAAGCCCCACACCAAAATATTCAAGTGGGCTATATTAATGCCAGATCCGTAGTAAACAACAACAATAACATACTGAATCATGTTAGAAAACCTCGATCTACTTTTCATTAACGAAACCTGGATCCACAATCAAAAGGATCCCATAATCCTTGACCTATGCCCGCCAGGATACAAAATCACTCATTGGACCAGAAAGGAAAAGAGAGGTGGAGGCATAGCACTAATTTACCGCTCCCACTTCACCACCGATACCACTGCTGAGTCCATAACAACCCAACTTGAAATTGCCTCAATCAGAATCCACAACAAATTCCTGCTTGATCACCTGAACTGCGTCCTGTTCTATAGACCACCCAATAATTGGAACGAAAGCCAGTCTAACTTCACGGACTTCATCTCAAACACTTTTGTAACCAACTCCAACATACTAATACTAGGTGACATAAACCTTCACCTAGAAGACCCAAACTCTACCAACGCACACGAATGTAAGGAATTCCTTCACTCATGGGATCTCAAATGGCCACACATGCAAGCTACCCACATTAAAGGGCGTACACTGGACCTCTTCTCACACAAATTGTCCACAGACCACAATCTACTAGTAACAGATATCAAATGGTCAGAAACACCTTGGACCGATCACTACAAACTAAACCTATCCCTAAACTGGCGGAACAAGGGATCATACAGTACACAAGAACATACAACCTACAGCACGAGAGGCCAAATAGACCCAAAATTATTCTGGCAACAGATATATGACAATGAATGGACAGCACGAACGGACTCCATACACTACTTCTCTGACTGGGACGAAAGATGTAGAAGCGTACTAGACGAAATAGTACCCTTAAATAACAAGAAGACAAAACTCAATCCCATGGTTCAATGACGACTTAAAAGAACTCAAAACACAAACCAGGAAACTTGAATGAGCATGGAAAAAAAAAAAGATGAACACACACTCAACGCATGGAAACAAATACAAAGAAAATACAAATATGCAATAAGACAGACCAAAAGGTCTTATTACAAAACTAAAATAGGACCGGATTACAAAGACCTGAAGAAACTATTTCAACTCGTAAATAAGCTACTAGACACCACTCCAATCAACACAACCAACATGGACATACCATCCGCAGACAAGCTTGCTAAATACTTCAATGAAAAATAATAAAATTACGCAACACACTTCCTCAGCACAACACTGACATCGAAAACTTCAGCAATGGCCTGGACCCAACCTTTGGAGAATACCCAGACGACTGTACCTGGTCAAAATTTGCTCTTCTCACTGCTGAATCAGTTATCCAGGCGACTCATAGGTTCTCCAATACCCACTGCACCTGGACACCTGCCCCAGCCATCTACTTAAATCCGCCCCCGATCACTTCATAGAAGACCTCACATCCCACCTAAACTACATGCTCCATCAAGGTCTCTTCCGTGAGGAACATGGCAACATCCTACTCACCCCAATACCAAAAGACACCAAGAAAAAAACAAACAACCTCGCCAACTACCGCCCAGTCGCATCTATCCCATTAGTAGTCAAACTGATGGAGAGCTTGGTGACCAAACAGCTTACTGACTACATGGACAAGTTCTCAATACTACATGAATCACAATCAGGATTCCGCCCCCTCCATTGTACTGAACCTGTACTAGTCATTCTCCTGGCCAAATTCAAGCATGAAATAGCTACAGGTAAAAGCATACTTCTCCTCCAATTCGACATGTTGAGCGCATTCGACATGGTAAACCACAATATACTACTACGACTCCTAGACCGCTTTGGGATTGGGGTTTTCTAACCACCAGAACATACCAAGTAAAATCAAATTCAAACATATCACTACCATGGAAAGCAGACTGTGGAGTACTTCAAGGATCACCATTATCACCAATACTCTTCAACATAATGATGATCCCACTGGCCAAGTCCTTATCCAATCAAGGCCTCAACCCGTTCATCTATGCAGACAATGTCACAATTTACATCCCCTTCAGACACGATCTGACAGAAATCACCAATGAAATCAAGCTCAGTCTGAACACCATGGACTCATGGGCAAATTCATTTCAACTGAAACTGAACACTGAAAAAACACATTGCCTCATCCATTCATCCCAACACAATAACTACAAACCCACAACCATAAATACCCCAGACCACACTGTCCCTATCTCAGATAGCCTAAAAATACTCTGCGTTACAATCGACCGCAATCTTACACTTGAGAGCCAAGTAAACTCCACTACAAATAAAATGTTCCACTCAATGTGGAAACTTAAATGTGTAAAACCTTTCTTCCCGAGGGAAATATTTCATAACCTAATACAATCAATGGTACTAAGCCATGCAGACTACTGTAATGGAATCTATGTGGGATGTAAAGAACAACTCACAAAGAAACTCCAGACCACCCAAAACACAGCAGCCAGGCTGATGTTCGGCAAAACACGATTCGAAAGTGCCAAACCCCTCTGAGAAAAACTGCATTGGCTCCCAGTCAAAGAGCGTATTAACCTTCAAAATCTGCACCCTGGTCCACAAGGTTATCTACGGCGAAGTCCCAGGATACATGACAGACCTCATAGATCTACCAACTAGAAACAGAACCGGATCATCACGAACATACCTAAACCTCGACTACCCAAACTGCAAAGGACTCAAATACAAAGCAACCTATGCATCCAGCTACTCCTATATAAGCACACAACTATGGAACGCACTGCCAAAAGCTGTGAAAACAATCTACGACCATCTAAACTTCAGGAAATCACTAAAAACCAACCTGTTCAAAAAGGCATACCCTACCGACCCAACATAAATGCCTAAACTCTGCAACACAGCAAAACCAAAGATCGTATTGGACACTATATACAACATTCCCTATCTTCGACCCCTATTGTGCCTGAAACACATGTACCTTATTCGACCACATCACCTTGTATTTGTTCCTCGACCGGACTTGGCAAACGCCTTTACGGTACTATGTAGGCCACATTGAGCCTGCAAATAGGTGAGAAAATGTGGGATACAAATGTAATAAATAAAAATCTGTTTTACTCTTTTGGGATCTTGCCAGGTACTTATGACCTTGATTGTCCATTATTGGGATCCTGGGCTTGGTGGACCTTCAAACTGTCCCACTATGGCAATGCTTATATTATGTATTTTATTCTTACTCTTGGGTGATGTCATCCAATGGAGCCTGTGCAAGAATACTCCGCAGAAACTATTTCAGAAGCTTTTGGAAGCGCCTCATCATGCATTCGTGCACCTTTCTGCCTGTCACCTTTGTGCAGGACCAGATCAGTCTTATTTTTCTGCAGAGCAAGTTGAGCGACCTTCTTAACTCATGCCAGAAAGTTGCTCATGTGTGGTACTTCACCTTATTTTTCTTCTCATTGTTTGATTTCAGTGTGTAGGTCCTGTCGCACAGGGCTTTAACCCTTTTAGTGTCCTTAGGCATGGGTTTTTGGCATGTTCTAAGTTTTCTTTATTTTCCATGGCCCACTGGGCTTTTTTAGGCCTCGCGTTCCCGGTTGGGCTCAGTTTTTCCGCAGTCAAGGTGTTTGATATTGCTGTGGCTGTTTTTCTGGACATGTTCCAAAAACTTCCAGTGCTTTTAAAAAGTGCACTCAGTGCAGCAGGACTATATCCTTTATGGACACCCACACTATGTGACTGGGGATTGATCATGATTTCTCTTTTTATAAATTCTGTTTGCACCAAGAAGTATGGTCCATAAACATTCACATCGCAGACATTGGTTTCTGGAGCTGCACAGAACACTGGGAATGCATCGACTTTGAGAGGGCCTCCAATTTCCTCGACATAAAGCATCTGTAGCAATATTAGGATCTGGGCATTCTTCAATTCCCTCCTGAGGAAGAGGAAGGATTCATCCTCATCAGTGCCGAGGGATGCTGTAGTGGTGTGTTGAGCTGAGGCAAAGAAACATCACCATCAATCTCCCTTGTCTAGAGCATTGAGATACCAAGCTTGCCGATACCCTTGAAGCATGCCCAACATAAGGGTAGCGCCCTCTACATGGGACTGGACATGGTGCAGCATCCTTTATCAAGCCAAGACCAGGTCACCAATACACCCCAAGGACCTCTGAGGGATGTCACCATACCAGCTGAGCCCCAGCCTTTGTTAGTGACAACCCTTGAGGAGTGACTCATGGACATGATCCAGGAGCAGATGAAGTTCCTCTTGGCTCAGCAAGTGACTATGGCATCAAGAGCATCAATGCTGAGGCAGACAGTTCATTTATCCTGCAGGTCCACACACTGCCTACAGGGCACCGAGAGGCATTGGCCGATGTACACTGAATTGGTGTTGAATTCTGGTCTTAAGGTGGAGGAAGCTCCCTCGATGCACAGGAAATCCTCAATGCCTTGATGGCCCAGTCCTAACCGTGGTGTCAGTAGTTTGAGGCAGGCACAGACTCGTATGTCTCTGGTGGCGTACTTTTATGTCATTACTCATCAGGTTTTCTACTGCCTTTTTATTTAATCTGCTCCAGTTCATACCCTTTGTTCATCACAACATGATTGTACTCAGTCCATCTCATTTTAGTTGCATTTTGATTATACTAGAGCCCCTTGTTCAGTGCGGTAGCCCCAACCCTCTGGAGTACCTCTTGACATTCATCTTGAGACCTTGCATAAGAAATTTAAAACGGTTCTGAAGAGTTTCAACTTTGTAAAAGCTTTTCCAAATTGATTTATAATATGTTGGGCATGCAGCCTGTGCACTTTATCTTCTTGGCTTGTTGCTCAGTGTGTCTTACCTGGCCTTCTAATGCATTTTATCATTAATGCTTAGGGTTCTATTGTATTGCATTGTTAGTATCTGTATTGTAACTTAGGCCACCTTGTGTTTCCACCATATGTGCTGCCCCTGCTCTTTTAAGGGGTCCTTTTACTGAGGCGCGCTGAAAAATGGCCTGTGCTAGTGTATGTGCATGTTTTGGATGCGAGCAGGTCTACTTTTCAGTGTGCCTGCAAAAAAGGCCTTTTTTTTTTGTTAAGCCGAAAATGGACGTGCGACAAAATTAAAATTGGCGCGCATCCATTTTGGGTCCAAGACCTTACTGCCACCCATTGACTTAGCAGTAAGGTCTCACGCTTTAACCTGGCGGTAATCAGCGCACATATACTGCCGATTACCACCCAGTTAGCACCTCGTGCCAGAAACTAAAAAATATTTTCTGGTGCACATGTTGGACTTGCATAAAAATTAGAATTACCGCCCGGGGCACACGGTAGCCGGGTGGTAGTTCTAATTTGACATACGTTGTACGCCCTTAGCCGCCTACGCTCCATACTCAAATGGCCCTTAAATTTCTAATTGTAAACCGCTTAGATGTGTTTTGATTTTGCAGTATATCAAATACAATTAAAATGTGAATATGAGAGTGACTGACCACTCCTAGGTATCCGAGGAGGCTCTAGAGGTCCTCTTGGAGGAGGAGTTCCTTGGTCTTTCCTCAGACCCCTTCCCTCAACATGAAAGTCTCCCCTTGAGGAGCTCTCCTCCTTTGACTTTTTTTTGTGGACGATGACCAAATCCATCCCGTTTGATTTAGAGACTGAGGGCCAAGGTGGACATCCTTCAGCTTGATACCTCCCAAAGGAGGTTGCAACTAGGGCTGTACCGAATATTCATATTCTATTCAACCCCAAATAGTGCTGCAAATACATTATTCATGAATGGTTGTTTGCCATATATTTTGAAAGTGGCTCCATTGGATTTTAAGCGTGTTACGATTGTCACTGTTTTCCATGTCTGTGCTCACCTCGCCCTCTAGTGGCCAGAACTGGTGGCTGCATTAGACTGTTTTCTTGCTGTTTCCCAAGCATGTTTCAGAAGTCATTCCACTCCGGTTCGGATCTTCCTGCTTGCCAAACTTACTTGGGTTGCTTGGAACTAAGCAGCACCCTTTCCTGTGACCTCACTTGTAATTGCCTTTATTATGCACCTGGCCCTTTCAGCTGGGCCTTTGCAATGCCAAGGGTCCTTAGGTTAGTTGGTGTGCTGTTAGTAGCACTTCTGCCTTGCTTTGTTTCTTGCCTGTTTGCCTTGCCTTGTTCTTGTTTGGTCTGTATGCAGTTAAGCTCTTTAGCTCTTCTGCTTTTATCCTTTTGTGGCTGCTTGTCAGCCTTCTGCCATTGCTTTATTGTTTGTCGGTGTTTGCTGCTTTGTATCCTGCTTGCTTATCCATAGCTTCAGTTCTCTTCCTACTTGTCTTTGTCTTGCAAGCCTTCAGCTTTGGTTCTGACCCTGCTGGTCTCTGGCTTCAGTCCCTGTTCAGTCAAGCTTGTTTCAGTATCCTATACCCTGTGTGAGAATCCTGAGTCCTGAATCCTGTTTTAGTCAAGCTTGTTTAGTATCCAGCGTCTGGTGTGAGAATCCTTTTGTTCCAGACAGTCTGGTCCAGCATCTCTTGCCTACCAGCTCCGTCCTGTAAGTCCTGCAGGCCGCCCGCACCTAGGGGCTCAACCTCTGGGGAACGGTGGTCAGCGCAGGTGAAGTCCGGTTGCTCCAGTCCTATTATTCCAGTCTAGTCCCTTCCTGTGTTTGGGTCCAGCCAATTTAAATGCTTTAAATTTTAAATGCTTTTCTTACAGAATTTCTAATTCTCTTGTCTATGCATCTTACGCAGGTTAGATTAGATTACTGATTCATTGTTGGAGGGAATTGTTTAACGATCTCAAACCTCTAATCATTCTAAAAGCTTTTCTTGCAGCTAACAGCCCAGTTTAACAATCTATGTAATCTATGCAAGACACAATTACTGTATCATTATAGAACTGAATTGTTTAGATATCTCACAGCATTACACTGAATTCTAACACTGAATTCTGCTAAAGCTGATACAAACCAACCATGTAACTTATGTAAGGCAAAACTGCTAATACATCTCATAACACTATACCAATTCCAGCACTGGAAACCGCCAAGTGACACTAACCACTTCTGATACTCCACTCCGTAAAACACTGAATTACACAGTTATACAAATTAAAACACAAACTAACACTGATATGAACGCCAACAAACTATTCCTAATTATCTGCTGTATCTCACTAACCCACCACACACCCACAACCCCTAACAGAGACAATAACACTCCCACAATTCATAAACCACCCACACAATCCACACACAACATGCCTATCCACGGTCACCATCAACAGAAAGGAAAGAAAGGACATAACAAACTCACACATCAAGAAGACAGACAGCTGATAGAAATTATCACCACTTCAAACCCAACGGAACACCACCAACAAATACAAATAGGATACATTAATGCCAGATCGGCAGTCAATAAAACCACGACAATAACCGACTGGATTACATCAGACCATCTCCACTTCCTACTTATTAACGAAACTTGGATCCATGACTCCAAAGATCCAATAATTCTAGAGCTCTGTCCTCCAGGATACAAAATTACCCACTGGATAAGAGAAGGAAAAAGAGGAGGAGGCATAGCAATAATCTATAAATCTCAATTCACAGTCACAACAACAGCAGAATATATCCTTCCCCAACTTGAAATAGCCTCAGTCAGAATCAACCACTCCAACCTACGTGATCACCTAAACCTAATATTATTTAACAGACCCCCGGGCAACTGGCAAGACTCACAAACACACTTTCTGGATTTCATATCGAACACCTGTGTTTCCACCCAGAACCTTCTCATAGCAGGAGACATCAATCTTCACCTTGAAGATACTAACTCAAGCAATTTGCGTGAATGCAAGGACTTCCTCCAATTATGGGAGCTCCACTGGCCAAACATGCAACCCACCCATAACAAAGGACATACACTAGATATCATTACCCACAAATTCTTATCAGAACCAAATTTCACACTAATAGACATAAAATGGACGGCCAAGCCATGGTCCGATCACTACAGTGCAAACCTTTCCCTCCAATGGAGAACAAAAAAGACACAACAAAAACAATAACAACAAACCTATACTACGAGAGGCAAAATAGACCCACTAACATTCTGGCAACAATTATACAACGACGAATGGACAACACCTACAGATTCACCCCCATTTCTCCAAGAATGGGACAACAGATGCAGAACGGTACTAGACAACATAGCACCACTTCAAACCAGAACCTTACATAGAAAAAACTCAATACCATGGTTTAATGAAGAATTGAAAGAACTAAAAACACAGGTCAGAAGATTAGAAAGAGCTTGGAGTAAGAAAAAAGACGAACACACACTCAAAGACTGGAAACAGCTACAAAGAAAATACAAATATGCTATCAGACAAACCAAAAGGACGTATTATAAAACCAAAATAGGACCAAATTACAAGGATACACACAAACTGTTCTCACTCGTAAACAAGCTCCTAAATACTACACCAGTTACCTCTAATAATACAGACACCCCATCAGCAACCAACCTTGCAAATTACTTCAATGAAAAAATCATAAAGCTCCGAAGCATGATACCCACCAACATAACAGATTACACAATCATCCTTGAATGTCTAGACCCAAAACCTGAGGAATGCCCAGCAGATCGATCATGGACCAACTTTGACATGCTCTCGTCAGATGAAATCTCGTATTGGATCGGAAAATATGCCAAATCACAATGCAAACTAGACATTTGCCCTACCAGCCTAATAAGAACTGCACCCAAACAATTCAAAACAGACCTCACGAATCACGTAAACCACAGACTTCAAAATGGGCTCTTTTCCGCGGATAAAGGAAACATCTTACTCCGCTGCCAAAAGATGCTAAGAAAAGCACAATGGACCTAACCAACTATCGCCCAGTAGCATCTATCCCGCTCATAACCAAACTCATGGAAGGCATAGTAACGAAACAACTCACTGAATACCTAAATAAACACTCAATTCTGCACGAGTCTCAATCAGGATTTTGGTCAAGTCACAGCACCGAAACTGTTCTAGTATCCGCAATGAACTCATTCAAACAAGCAATTGCAACTGGTAACAACATACTCATCTTACAATTTGACATGTCCAGTGCCTTTGACATGGTTAATCATGAAATACTATTACATATACTAGAATACTTCAGAGTAGGAGGCACAGTTCTCAAATGGCTCAAAGGATTCCTAACCACAAGATCATACCAAGTAACAACGAATGCGGACAGATCACCCCCATGGATACCTGAATGTGGAGTCCCCCAAGGATTCCCCCCTCTCACCAACCCTATTTAAGCTAATGATGATACCTTTAGCCAAACTTCTAGCCAACCAAAACCTTAACCCCTACATATATGCAGACGATGTTACAATCCACATGCTGTTCAAAAATGATCTAAATGAAATCACCTACGAAATCAACCAAAGCCTCCAAATCATGCACACCTGGGCGGATGCATTCCAATTAAAACTGAACACAGCGAAAACACAATGTCTTGTACTTACCTCACAACACAACACAACACAAAAAACTTCTCCACCTTAATCACACCATACTGTTCTCTGCCAATTTCACAAAACCTGAAAATTCTTGGTGTTACCATTGATCAAAACCTCACTCTCGATACCCACATGAAGAATACGACGAAAAAGATGTTCCACTCCATGTGAAAACTCAAAAGAGTAAAACCTTTTTTCTCGAGATACATCTTCCGCACCCTGGTACAGTCAATGGTAATAAGCCACCTGGACTACTGCAACGCACTGTACGCCAGCTGCAAAGAATAGACTATCAAAAAACTCCAAACAGCCCAGAATACTACCGCCAGACTCATATTTGGAAAAACTAAATATGAAAGCGCAAAACCCCTAAGAATGAAACTTCACTGGCTCCCACTTAAGGAACGCATTGCGTTCAAGATCTGCACGATTGTACACAAAATCATTCACGCAGATGCCCCAATCTACATGCTAAACCTTGTGGACCTACCTCCCAGAAACGCCACAAGATCATCCTGCAAATTTCTCAATCTGCACTTCCCCAGCTGTAAAGGACTAAAATACAAGCTGATGCATGCTTCTACCTTCTCCTACATGAGCACGCAGCTATGGAATGCATTACCTACAGACCTTAAAACAATCGACGAAACAAACAACTTTCGCAAATCTCTGAAGACCTATTTCTTCAACGAGGCCTACAAAGAGAACCTACAGCTCTACTAATCCACCTCACCAACCCACCCAGTTATGAAAGTCCACCGTTTATACTCACCCGCCTAATAATTTCCTTCTTTCTTCCCTTAATCTTTGCACACCACTAATTGTATCTGATATCCTGTATGACAATGTCTTAACAAAACTATGTAAGCCACATTGAGCCTGCAAATAGGTGGGAAAATGTGGGATACAAATGCAATAAATAATAATAATAAGCCAAGTCCGTTCCAGATTCCAGCTCCATCCTTGCTCGTTTGTCTAGTCCTGGTTGGGGGATTTTGTCTGCTGCTGCCGCTCCTCGACAGTAGCCCAAGGGCTCACGTTGTTCCAGTGTCCGAGAGCCTAAGACCGTGACAAAGCGTCAATTGTTGGAGGGGATCCAATCTCAGTTGAACATGGGGATTTTTCTTGTTAGATTAGGGGAAATTATTATTACACTTATTCCTAAAGATAAGAAAGAATCTAACATGGTTATATCAAATTTTAGGCCATTGGCATCTATACCATTATTTGCAAAGTTAATGGAGGGGTTGGTTGTGGTTCAACTGACAGAGTTTTTGGATCAACATAATGTTTTACACTAAATCTGGATTTCACTCGCTGTTTAATACTGAAACTGTTATTGGATCATTGGTAAATAATTTACATGCTTTACTTAGTGAGGGGAAACAGGCAGTTCTTCAATTCGACCTGTCATTTGCCTTCGATCTTGTGGATCATGATATTTTGCTGATGACTCTTGAGGATATTGGAATAGCAGGTAGGGTGTAAATTGGTTCCATGGCTTTGTAATTCACAGATTTTATACAGTTAAGATGTATACAGATGTCTCATAAAATTGGAAGAATCCATGCAGGATGCCTCAGGGTTCTCTGCTATCTCTGATACTCTTTAACGTTTTTCTGAGCACTTTAGGATATGAATTTGAGAAAAATGGATACATATCTTATATCTATGTAGATGACATCTCAGTACTAATTCATTTTAGTTACTTTTCAGACGCAGTACTGTCTAGAGTACAGATGGGGATAAATTTAATAGAAAACTGGATGTATAAACGCAAATTGAAGTTAAACTCGGACAAAAGAAAGTTTATATGGTTTGCAAATAAATCTACTTTGAGTCCATCAAAGATTTCGCTCAAGAAAGCCGCATCACTGCTGTTGAAAGATACCAATGTGCTGGTACTTTGTTGTCACGTGATGCTCTGTCTGCATTGTATAATGTTTCTTTAATAGATTCTGGCACATGGAAGGACATATCCACATATCTTTCAACCTTTAAGGTCTCCAATTCAATTACAACAACTCCTTCAGATTTTCTCTCCTTTTGTCGCACCAGCACATCGGGTGGAAAGAAGGCATCCCTACTATATAAAAAACTTCAGGATTCATATGCTGATACAATTGCACCATTAAGGATGTCCTGGGAAGCGGAATTCAGTTTGGATGCGTCAGAATTTGACTGGTATACTTTCTTGGTTAACTCCCTGCGTCCCACTAAGTCAGCAGCGCTATCCCAATCCTCATATTTTATATTTCACAAAGCCTATTGGACTCCTGCTCGTGTGGCAAGAATCACTAAGAGTGTCAACTTTAGTTACTGGTCTTGCCAGGAGAGGGATGAATCATTAGCGCATATGGTCTTCTACTGTAAAAACGTCAGAGCTTACTGGGAACTTATTTGGACAAGAATGTGTCTTATTTTTCACCTGCCAGAGACTACTGCGCTTTCTTATGAGGTTGTGATCTTACGGGCCTCTTGTCCTAATGTCTCCCTTCTGGAGTCCGATAAAAAGTTGTTCAACATACTGTTAGCTGTTGCACTGCATTTAATTGTCTCCAATTGGAAAAATAATGTGTACCTCAATTATAATGAATGGTGGAGTTACGTTTGTGTGATTAGGAAATATGAAACCATTTTGGCCCACAGGCGTCGACGAATTAAGTCTGTTTTGAAGACCTGGGCTCGTTTAGATCTCTTTTGCAAGGAGTCGCATAGCACCAATTGATCTTGTGTATCCATACTGTGTGTTTCCGGGTATTGCCATGGCTCTTTGATCTTCCTTTGTGTTTATTTGTGGGGGGGGGGGGGGGGGGGGGGGTTGTTTGCTTTTATGTTTATTTTTCAGTTTACTTTTGTATTATCGGTATGAAAAAGCCTTTAATAAACATATTTAAAAAAATAATAAATTGTCATCCTCTATTAAGATTCTGGGATTTGATCCTGGCGATCCAAGATGACGACGTAGTGGCTGGTTGTACCTGCAGTAGCTCTGTCTCTGGACGACTTTGCTGGTCTCAGAGCATCTCCCTGTCCGCTTTGGAGATGGGCAAGAGGAGAGGGAAGGTGCAGGAGTTTCCCTTGACTTCCGTTACTGCTCCAGCACTGAAGCAAGCGGTGTTAGACAGATTCAGCGTTCCAGTGGGTCCCGTACAGACTTCTTCCCCTTCTGTCTGTGCCAGCACATTGGCATCTTTCAGCAGCAGTGATGCAGCTTCCTTGAGCCCTGTCGAGCAGGTGACTCCCCCGCAACCAGGAAGTAGTGGAGCTTTGGCTGTTCCTGTCCCCAGTGCCCTTGTAGCTGAAGGACCAGGTGTACAGGGAGGGCACTTGTCCTTAGCACTTGGAAGCCTGGGCTCTGGTCAAGAGTTGCTGCAGCTCCCCCGCAACCAGGAAGTAGTGGAGCTTTGGCTGGTTCTGTCCCCGGTGCCCTTGTGGCTGAAGAACCGGGTGTACAGGGAGGGCACTAGTCCTTAGCACATGGAAGCCTGGATTCTGGTCAAGAGTTGCTGCAATCTGCTGCTTGTATTTTGCCTTTACAAACTGACTAACCTCTCCCAGGTCACAAGCTTACCTACTCCTGTTATTTCTTCACGGGGTTTTGTTAAACCAGCTGTGGTAACATTGGAGTCATTGTGGGACCTTGCATTTAACATGCATTCCTCTTTACAAACTTTGACATTGGAAAATACTAAAGATAAAGTTTTGTCTGAAACAGTTCTTCTCCAGTCACAGGCTTCTGCCCAGCAGTCCTCTAAATTAGATTTTTTTAGAGACTAAAATTAAGTCCGTGGAATCTTTGGGTTCAGCCTCAGTTAAAAATAAGAACTTTATACATCGATTAGAATATCTAGAAAATCAAATTTGGAGGCATAACGAGATTACTTAATTTTCCTAGGTCTCCATTGATTGCTCCTGTAGATATGGTCAAGAAAGATTTAACTGAGCTCTTGGGAATGTCTAGTGATTCGTTACCCCTATTACATGAGCCCAGTATATGCTGACTTCGGGGAGATCTACTGGTGAGGCCCTTCGGGGTCCAGAAGGGGATAGCATGAATCTTACATCCTTTTTAGAGTCCTCATTGGAAGTAATTACACAGAGAACTACATTGGTGGTATCTTTTGCCCTGGAGCCAGACCACAATGCAGTTTTGAAGCTTTGTTTTAGACATTTAGGGATGCAGTGTTTGGGTTCTAAAGTTCGATGAGACACAGAGGTGTATTTTCAAAGCACTTAGACTTACAATGTTCCATAGGTTTCTATGGAACTTTGTAAGTCTAAGTTCTTTGAAAATGAGCCCCAAAGCATTCCTGGCCTGTACCCTCTGCTAAAATTGGTAAAGCCTGTATCTTTTCGGTCTAGGGTACAGGCTTTACCAATTTTGTGCTTAAATTTCCTTGTCTATGTTTTATGATTTTTCAGGGTAAACAATTTCAATTTTTGACCCTAAGCAGCTAGAATAATTTCTTGTATCTAAAGAGAAAATGTTGTTGGGTGGGATACCGGTGCCGGAAATGGTATTTGAAGCTGACGAGTCGGAGAAACTTAATGAATTCTCTGTAAACCTGGAGGATATAATGGGGCAGTTCTACATACTGAAGAGTAGCAAGTCTCCTGGACCGGATGGTATTCATCCCAGAGTACTGATAAAACTGAAAAATGAGCTTGCAGAGCTATTGTTAGAAATATGTAATTTATCCGTAAAATCGAGCGTGGTACCGGAAGATTGGAGGGTGGCCAATGTAACGCCAATTTTTAAAAAGGTTCCAGAGGAGATCCGGGAAATTATAGACAGGTGAGTCTGATGTCTGTGCCGGGCAAAATGGTAGAGACTATTAAGAACAAAATTACAGAGCACATTCAAAAGCATGGATTAATGAGACAAAGTCAACATGGATTTAGTGAAGGGAAATCTTGCCTCACCAACCTACTACATTTCTTTGAAGGGGTGAACAAACATGTGGATAAAGGGAAGCCGGTTGATAATGTGTATCTGGATTTTCAGAAGGCGTTTGACAAAGTACCTCATGAAAGACTCCAGAGGAAATTGGAGAGTCATGGGATAGGAGGTAGTGTTCTATTATGGATTAAAAACTGGTTAAAAGATAGAAAACAGAGAGTAGGGTTAAATGGTCAGTATTCTCAATGGAGAAGGGTAGTTAGTGGGGTTCCCCAGGGCTCTGTGCTGGGACCGCTGCTTTTTAACATATTTATAAATGACCTAGAGATGGGAGTAACTAGTGAGGTAATTAAATTTGCTGATGACACAATGTTATTCAAAGTTGTTAAATCGTGGGAGGATTGTGAAAAATTACAAGAGGACCTTACGAGACTGGGATACTGGGCGTCTAAATGGCAGATGACGTTTAATGTGAGCAAGTGCAAAGTGATGCATGTGGGAAAGAGGAACCCGAATTATAGCTACATCATGCAAGGTTCTATGTTAGGAGTCACGGACCAAGTAAGGGATCTAGGTGTCGTCGTTGATGATACGTTGAAACCTTCTGCTCAGTGTGCTGCTGTGGCTAAGAAAGCAAATAGAATGTTAGGTATTATTAGGAAAGGAATGGAAAAGAAAAATGAGGATGTTATAATGCTTTTGTATTGCTCCATGGTGTGACCGCACCTCAAATATTGTGTTCAATTCTGGTTGCCGCATCTTAAAAAAGATAGTGGAATTAGAAAAGGTGCAGAGAAGGGTGATGAAAATGATAAAGGGGATGGGACGACTTCCCTATGAGGAAAGGCTAAAGCGGCTAGGGCTCTTCAGCTTGGAGAAAAGGCGTCTGAGGGGAGATATGATAGAGATCTATAAAATAATGAGTGGAGTTGAACGGGTTAATGTGAAGCGTCTGTTTACGCTTTCCAAAAATACTAGGACTAGGGGGCATGCGATGAAGCTACAATGTAGTAAATTTAAAACGAATCGGAGAAAATGTTTCTTTACTGAACGTATAATTAAACTCTGGAATTTGTTGCCAGAGAATGTGGTAAAGGCGGTTAGCTTAGCGGAGTTTAAAAAAGGTTTGGACGGCTTCCTAAAGGAAAAGTTCATAGACCGTTATTAAATGGACTTGGGGAAAATCCACTATTTCTGGGAGAAGCATTATAAAATGTTTTGTACATTTTTGAGATCTTGCTGGGTATCTGTGACCTGGATTGGCCACTGTTGGAAACAGGATGCTGGGCTCGATGGACCTTTGGTCTTTCCCAGTATGGCAATACTTATGTACTTATATAAACATTTATGGTTTAACCCAAATTAGCATGAAACCTATAGCACTAAATATCACCAGAAATAACCATATACAAAATGAATATTCGGTGTTTACAAACTTGCCGGAAACCCTCCTTTTTTAATATGAGATCTCATATGATAGACAATATCAGGCAAGACATGACTATAGTCTGACATACAGATATAGGAGCTCCATCACTACATTCTTCCACAAATATATACAAACATAAATGGTCACTCTCTCAAAAAAAGAACAACCTTTCAAATGCCTTTTGATTTAAAAATTAAATCCAAAAACAAAACAAAACTGTTTGAACAGTGGTTAAAAAAAACCCTGAATATAAAAGCAGGTTAAAAAACTTAGACGCAATACATATTTGTAGTGGATACATACAAATTCCATTTCTACTAGGACTTCACCTCTTTATGGTGAGGTATATTTCTTTCTTATTCCTAGAAACCAAAATAGATTTTGTTACACATAAATGCTTTCAAGTGGTGTATCTTAATACCCCAACTTTCAATAAATCTCAAATAGTATTTTATATTACATCAAGTCCCCCAGGCATTCTATATTATTTCATCCAGATAATCTTGATTACAACTGGCAGTGGAACTGGAGGCATTTTTAGTTTACCCACTATTATAGCCGAGCATATATATGCAGTGATCTCCCAAATGAATACTGCCCATCCTTTAAATGTAAAGTAACCCCTTCAAAATGTTGGTTCCAATTATATATCCTTGAAGAAGTACAGTTAAAATAGAATATTCTCTCATGGGCAATTGGCCAATCTGCATAAGTGGTTTAGTAGAAACTGCTGGTGTTACCTTCCTCCCAAACCATTTATAGCTACCTCAACGCCCTATAAATTTCTGTGGATTTCCACATATTCAAACCTGTTCCTCCTCATCTGCGATACTTACACTGAGCCACCCTGACAGGCGCTCTCTATTATCTGCTGGTATACTTCAGTTTTATAAAAAAATAACATCCTGACATTTTAACAATAATAACCGCATTCGATTCTTTAATTCACATAATTTTCCTAGTTCCTCTTTTCTGTCCCAGGCCCCTTATAAGTTGTGAACAGCTTACAAACACATTCTGGCTGCTTCCTCTTTGAGGACACTAACAGTTCAGCTTTTTCCTTTTCTATTAAATTGTAGGCACAAAACAGCACTCTTTTTTTTTGGGTGGGGGGGGGGGGGGGTTATTGGGGTACCCGACACTTAGTATAACTTATGACAGAAGTGGGTCCCAAATAAAACTAACATTAGTAAATATAGTGCCAGTAATAAATGTGTCGCCCCTTATCCTTAGATCCAAGTCCATTGTGTCAAGGAGTGGATCGGGACAGTGACTTGATAGTATCAGTGCATTTTTTAGTTATGGTCCACAACGTCCTCTACTTATGTCACCAAAAAGATTCACTTGGCATGGAACGTTCACCAACTTCTGAACCAAAGGTTCTAAGTCTGAGGCACACAACTAGGCGAGTCTGTGTAACCCAATGCCATAGTGGAGGCCCTGGATGCCATCTTGACAGTATCAAAGGTTACACGGACCATGTACTTTTCACACTCCCACACTTTGGCTACTAACTGACAAAATTCCTCTGCCTTCCTTGGGGGGTGGGAGAGAGTATCTGCTAACTCCGCCACACTGCACACAATGTTCCTCAAGTGCATGCTTTTTAAGAGCTGGAAAGTGAACACAGCATTCTGAAAAAGCTTTTTCCCAAAAGATTCTGATGTCTGAGCTTCCCTCCCTGGGGCACTGAGGAGTAAGACTTGGAACTCCAGGCTCTTCTGAGAGTGGATCTGACCACCAGGGAATGGTGAGAAGGCTGTAGCTTCTCGAATCCAGGAGTTTTGTAAGTACATAAGTATTGCTATACTGGGACAGACCAAATGTCCATCAAGCTCAGCATCCTGTTTGCAACAGTGGCCAATCCAGGTCACAAGTACCTGGCAAGATCCCAAAAAAGTACAATACATTTTATGCTGCTTATCCTAGAAATAAGCAGTGGATTTTTCCCAAGTCCATTTAATAATGGTCTATGAACTTTACCTTTAGGAAGCCATCCAAACCTTTTTTTTAAACCCACTAAGCTAACTGCTTTTACTCCATTCTCTGGCAATGATTTCCAGAGTTTAATTATACGTTGAGTGAAGAAAAACTTTCTCCGATTTGGTTTAAATTTACTTCTGAACTGTATATGTGAGTTGGCCTTCTTATTGATCAGATGTACAGAGAGGGAGGGCCTCCCATTGGTTCATCTGTACATTCTTAAGGATACTGTGCGTGGGCACTGTCACAGCTTCCTTTGGGAGGAGTGTGTCAAACTGAAGGATGTCCAAGAACTTAGCCTGGGGTGCATCCTCGTCTCTAACTCAAACGGGATGGACTTAGCCATTTCCCTGACAAAAATCAAAAAAAGGAGAGCTCTTCCAGCAGAGACGTCTTTCATGTGGAAGGGAAAGGTCTGAAGGAAGACCAATGGACCCCTTTCTCTGAGAATACCTCTGGTGCCTCCTCAGACACCCAGAAGCAGTCTGAATCAGACTCACAAAAATACTCCTTGTCAGTGTACTGACATTCTGGTCAGGCCCTGGGTAAGGCCACCAAGGAACTGGTGATCTCCAGCACCCTGAGAAGCTCCCTCTCTGAGGGACTGGAGAGTGACACTGTTATGCTGTGCTCCAGCTCCGACACTTCTCACACCCAACAGGCATGATACGGGTCTATAGGATGGGTTGGAGCTCTTGAGGAGTCAATGTTGATGCTCTCGATGCTGTAGCATCGTGCCGGGCTAGAAGCCTCCCTATATTTTTTAATTTATTTATTTATTTATTTTTATTTGTACCCCGCGCTTTCCCACTCATGGCAGGCGTAATTCGACTTTAGGTACTTATTTGTACATGGGGCAATAGAGGGTTAAGTGACTTGCCCAGAGTCACAAGGAGCTGCCTGTGCCAGCAGTGGGAATCGAACCTACTTCCCCAGGACCAAAGTCCACCACTCTAACCACTAGGCCACTCCTCCATTTTCCTGCATCATAGCCCTTAGCCACTCCTTGATGCCCACTATCAGTAAAGGCTGGGGCTCAGCTAGTACAGGCACATCCATGGAAGTTCTTCCTTAGGTAGTGTCAGAGTGCTATCTAATCAGTCAATTGTTCTGCCAACATTTTTTCCAAAGTCCCATGCCCGTCATTGTGAAAGCATACTGCACACTTGGGATTGTAGGAGAGTTTTGGCTTTCTATCTGGAGTAGACCAAAACTCTTAGAAAGCGCACCCAGCTTTTTGTTTCTTTTGGCCAAAAAATGATGTGGGATGCCATTGGTAAACACACACTCTCCGATTTGTTCGCAGATTGCATCTCCTTTACTTGTGTCTGGGAGGACTCTGGAGGATCATGTCATGGCTCACATTGTCAGAGCCATGGCTGCATCAGTTGCCTGCCTGGAATCATCCTTCATAGAGGAGATTTGTAGAGCTGTGACGTGGTCTTCAGTGCACTCCTTCACATTGCACTACTGTTTAGAACAGGATTCCCCATGTGAAAGCTAGGTCGGTCGATTGGTCAGTCCTTCAGAATTTATTTGTGGTCTAGCATCAACTCCATCCCCCAGGCACGTTTACTTTTCCAGGTGATTCCAAAAATAAAGACATAAATCAATAAATAAATGAAGAAGAAACTTAATGCCAGTTATAGTTCTCAGTTTGTTCACTGGGCCTTGCCTATTGCAAACTCTTCTTCCCCCTATTTTATTTTTAAATTTCAGATAGCTTGGTAGGGATTCCTATTTGTAACAGCAGTTGTTCTTAAAGGACAGCAGGATGAAAAGTTTCTAGAAAAAAAATGAGGTTTGTAATATAACCATTCAAACCCCATTCTTTTTTTTATGTGAAAACAATTTTTAAAAAAGTTACAGAAATTCTGTAACTTTTGCAGACTGTTTATGACTGAGCATTTGTACTGTTTTTTTCTACTTTTAGTTCCCACTCAATTGTTGGCGTCTTTATGTTTTGGAGATTTTGCAAGACTGTATTTCTTGTCGATTGATACATTAGAAGTTTGAAACTGCTGCTAGACCCCTGAAGCAGGTGGCTTCGCCAAAACACAGACCGTGTCAGGTCTTGTGAGAAATGCTCCTTGTGCTCTTTTTGTGTGCTTGATTTTACTTGTGTGCTTCTCAGACTCTCTTTCCTACATAGCCCATAGGTCCATTCCCTGCATTTTTGATTTGCTACTTCAGCCATTTTTTCCCAGAGATGATTGCATATGCTTATTACCTCGCTCATCTTCCCTTGGAGTTGTATTCTACCAGCTATTGTATTAGATTGACGTGGTCCTTCATGATGGTGGTGGCGGGTAGGATGATGCAAGCGGCATTTCAAAAGCTTCTAGCAAAGAATGCTGGGGACTGTCCCTGCGCCATGGCTCCATCGGTGATGTCACCCATTAGTAAGAATATTCATCCTGCTGTCTTTAGAGAACATCTGCTACAGGTGAGTAACTATGCTATACTATGAAAATAATAATACATTTTACTGAAGTTCTATTAAAAGTCTTAAAAGCAAAGTCACTTTTTTTCAGCATCATCCTCTGTGAGGACAAATTCTGTGAAGCAATGAAGGTTTATCAAAATTTGTGCTGATTTAGGAGTACGTCCATTACTTTCCTACTACTATTACTACTATTTAGCATTTCTGCAGCGCTGCACAAACATAGAAGAAAGAAAGTACCTGCTCAAAGAGCTTACAATCTAATAGACAAAAAATAAAGTAATCAAATCAATTAATGTGTACAGGAAGGAGGAGAGGAGGGTAGGTGGAGGCAAGTGGTTACGAGTCAAAAGCAATGTTAAAGAGGTGGGCTTTCAGTCTAGATTTAAAGGTGGCCATGGATGGGACAAGACGTAGGGGCTCAGGAAGTTTATTCCAGGCGTAGGGTGTTTCTGTTTTGGAGTGGCTAAGTTGTAACCATGTTCGACTTGTCTGTTGCTTTTTTTTTCTTACAAAAATTGGGGCCCTGTAGTATTCAATACAAAATACATATTCTACAGTTGCTCAAGTTCTTGTGTTTAGTGCTGTTTTATGTGAGAGAATTCCTTGTTCTGGGACCAGTCCAGATTTCCTTTCTCTTTTCATTTTGTTCTCTGTTAAACTGAGCATGATTTGTAATAAAGAAAATGCATTGACACAAATGCAAAATGTACTCTCTGTTCATCTTTCTATAAAATATTCCTCAGCTTAGAAACATTAAATAGAGACTTGGAGATGAAGATGACTAAAAAAAAGAAATTAGCAGACAAGTAAAAAACAGAGGTTTCAAACATTAAAGATCTGAAAGCTATGTATTGATTTGTCTTTTAATTTGGTACAGAGGAGGAACCTGAAAGGTTAAGGGCCAGATCAACCCTTACCAACATATTTGCTATTTCGTAGTTGGGCCTATTCAGTAAAGCATGATAACCCCCACTAAAACAAATGGCTGACTTTTCATGGAACCTGGGTATTTACATTCTGTTCTACTTTCAGTTCTTCCAACCTACAAATTGTTGATGGATGACTCAGCACTGAATGAATGGAAAAAAAGTTTCTGTATTAAGGACTTGTTGGAGAAGTATGTATCCTTCATTTAAACTTTGAAATTAAAAAAAATGTCATTTTTTGTTTCAGGCTTTTGGTTTTGTTGAGAGCACATTGAAAGTCCTGATCAGTATTGGAGGAATGGTTTTAGGAAAAGGCAAGGAAGATGACCCCAGAGACTACCTTGCTGCACATTGCCTCTTGGTGGCTGACCAAAAAACAGCATCATAGTCCAGGAAGACTGTTTTGCCTCTGTGTTAGTTTATTGAATATCAGAGAAATGTTAAATTAGAATTAGTCTATAGATCTTGAAAAATGCAGCAGGATAAAGGTTAATTTTGGTAAAACCTAAGGGATTCATTCATACAACATAAAACCTAGTTTCATTATGTAATCTAGGTCAGTGGTTTTCAACCCAGTCTGGCCAGTCAGGTTTTCAATACCAGCAATGAATATGCATGAGAGATAATTGCATACAGTGGAGAAAGTGTTGTTAATGTATCTCATGCTTATTCATTGTTGATATTCTGAAAACCCAACTGGCCAGGTGGTCCCTAAGGACTGGGTTAAAAACCACTGATCTAAATTCTTGAAAGTGGTCAACTCAGATGTTTAAATTGTGTTCTGTTTTACCAAAAAAAACAGGCAATGTAGGACTGTTTGTAAAATATATATAAGGGCATCTAGGTCTTGAAAGTGGTGATTCAGTTCTACCCTATATTTTACTAAAGACTTGCTGAATGTGGGGTTTATAAAATGTGTAAGGGCATGGAAAAAATACAGGTATTTGGCAGCATATACAGCAGGAACAGCTATTATGGAAAAAATAAGGAGCATCATTACTCAGAGCTTTGCATGTATGAGTAGCAGTTCATAGATATGTAAAAGGAAAATTTTGCTACTTAAATGTATAGTTGCTTTTCAAAAAAATGCCTGTGTCAGATAAGTCAAGTGCCCCAAAACTTTTTTTTTTTTTTTGCATTTTGAGTTGTTTTTCAACACCAGAAGGGTAATCACAATTTTTCTTCAAGCTGTCCTTCCAAGTCCAAATTAAAAATTGCCCAATAAAAACAGGTGTAAATGCCAGTGTGTGCATTTTTTGAAATATTAAATGCATTACTATTGCAGAGCACAGAATACATATATGCTTTCTAAGTCCACATAAACAATGCCTTGAACATGCTCCCTCTATGTGTTTCAGGTACGTGTATAATAAGTAGTGCCTGTTCTAAAATTGCTAGTTCTCGGAGGACAAGCAGGCTGCTTGTTCTCACAATTGGGTCGTTGTCCACGGTGGCCCAGGAACCGGAAAGAAATTTTGCCAGCAAAAATAGACTTTTGGGAATGTTCCATCGCACGAGCAGGATGGACCGCGCTTGCGCGAATGGCTTCCCGCTTGCCGCATGAGCATGTCTCCTTAGTCTTTTTTTCTCCGCGGTTAGGTGTGGCAGTGTTTTTTGCTCCGCACCGTTCGGCCCAGGACTAAGACTTCTTCCGCGATCCTTGTTTGCTTTCTTTTTCTTTTATTTCAACATATTAAAAAAAAAATTATTAGTTTCCCGTAGTTTCTTATTCTTTTTTGACAATTTTAAAGTTTCCTTTCCTTTTCGACGCGGCTGACCTTTAGGCCGCTCGTCGGGTTCTCCCCTTTTTCTGCCCTTCCTTTTTGGCACAATCGCGCCGTTTGATTTTGCCAAGGCTGTGTTTTCTTCCATGTCATCGAAGACACTCAGCGGCTTCAAACGTTGTACTCGGTACACCCGGACCATCTGAGGTACCAATATCCATGCTTGGTGTATCCAGTGCCTTGGTCCCGACTATAGCCCAGCTGCTTGTAGTCTGTGTCTTAGTATGAAGAAACGGACCCAAGCGTCTCGAGCGGCTCAATGGTAAAAGCTTTTTGGAGCCGGGGTACGGTCCTTCGATGTCGACATCGGTGCCGAGGTCGGCGGCGTCGACATTGACAGGAGCATCAACTTCGGGGAGCAAGGTAATGGCTGCTGAGAGACCAATTCGCACTGGGAGCAGTGAGACGTCGAGTGGGTCTCCACCTGTCTCGAAGCCTCCTGCTATGCATGGTCCCGGTACCAACCTTCGTCGGACCCGGCCCCGAGGAGACGTGAGGATTCCACGTCTTCCTCGTTGGTACCGAGGAGTCTAGATGATGGGCGTCGAGTGAAGGCTAAGAAGCACCGTCGTCGTTCTCCTTCGATGCATGGTACCGGGAGCTCCAGGGCATCAAGAGAATCGACACCTGAGAAGTGTCGGCGCCGAGAGGACCGCTCCCCCTCGTTACAGGAGGTGCTGATACGTTGGTCTGCAGGCAGCCCAGTACCTGCTCCCGAGCCTCCACGGATTCTGACACCGCCTGTTCCACCGACCCAGAGACTTTTCCGATGGTGGCTCTCAACTAGCATATCTGGGCCTTGTTTCCAGAACTTCTGGAATGCTTACTGGGACAATCATCTTCCATGTCGGGGGTGCTTGCGCCCTCTGTGTCATCTGCTGTAGCGGTGCCTGGCCCTTCACCTGTGGTGAGGTCTTCAACTCTGGTGCCGCCTGCGGCATCTGCATTGGCTGCCACCCAGGTTGACTCCCCTTCGATGTCGGTGGAGGAAGCTTTGCCGCAGTCGGATCGGGGGTTGACTTTTCGACATCGCCATGGAGGACATCGTTCCTTGGCATCGAGACAGGTCCAGTGTCAGAGTACTTTCACTCAGATTGTGTCTGACACTGAGCAGGAGTGCTCATGGGAATCAGAGGAAGATCCCAGCTACTTCTCTTCTGATGAGACTTTAGGAATTCCCTCTGACCCCTCTCCTCTGCTAGAAAGAAGATTATGTCCACCAGAGAGTCTTTCTTTTTCCTCTTTTGTCCGGGAAATGGCTACGGCTATTCCTTTCCCTGTGGAGATTGAGGATGAGCCCAGGTCTGACATGTTGGAAGTCCTGGATTATTCTTCTCAATCTAAAGAGGCTGTGACAGTCCCTCTCCATAAGGTACTGAAGAAAGTCCTTATGAGAAACTGGTCCGCTCCTCTGTCTGGCCCTGTGGTTCCCAAGAAAGCAGAATCCCAATATCGGATCCACGGTGAACCTGGAATGATGAGGTCTCAATTACCCCACAATTCCATGGTGGTGAATTCCGCTCTCAAGAGAGCCAGGAGTACTAGAGACTATGCTTCGGCGCCCCCAAGATCCAGTCATACCAGCTCTTCACGAGCATACACTTGCGGGACTTGATAAGTCAACTGTCCAGCTTGGTTGATGCACTCCCTGCGGAGTTGGCCGAGCCTTTTCGCCAGGTGGTCAGGCAGCAGAAGGCATGTTGCAAGTTCCTGGCCAGGGGTACTTTTGACACTTTTGACGTTACATCCAGGATCGCTGCTCAAGGTATAGTGATGCGCAGACTCTCATGGCTGCGTGTCTCTGACCTGGATCATTTGGGGGGGACAATCTTTTTGGAGAAAAAGTAGAGGATCTTGTTAATCAGATTAAAAAGCATAATGATGCTATGGATTCTCCCACCGGGTTCCTTCTGCTACAGCCTCCTCATCTAGGAGGTTTTTTGGAGGGAAGAGAAGTGCTCCCTATTCCTACTCTAGGCGTAGGTACACTCTTGCTTCTCAGCAGCCTGTCCAGGCTCAGCCCCAGCGCGCTCGTTCTCATCAACAGCATGCGTCTAAGGCCCATTCTGCTCCCCAGCAAAAGCAAAGGACGGGCTTTTGACTGGCTCCAGTTCAGCATAGCCTCTGTCAAAGTGTCCGTGCTGAACGACTTGCCGGTAGGAGGGAGGTTGATGTTTTTTCACCAAAGGTGGCCTCTCATAACCTCCGACCGGTGGGTTCTTCAAATAGTCCGGTTAGGATACACCCTCAATCTGATATCCAAACCTCCAAATTGCCCACCGGGAGCTCATTCTTACAGCTCTCACACAGGCAGGTACTTGCAGAGGAACTCTCCGCCCTTCTGAAGGCCAATGCGGTCGAACCCGTTCCACCAGGGGAAGAAGGGCTGGGATTCTATTCCAGGTACTTCCTTGTGCAAAAGAAAATGGGGGATGCGGCCCATCCTAGACCTAAGGGGCCTGAACAATTATCTAGTCCGAGAAAAGTTCAGGATGGTTTCCCTGGGTGCACCCTTCTTCCCATGATTCAGGAAAATGATTGGCTATGCTCTCTGAAAGGATGCTTATACCCATATCTCGGTACTTCCAACTCACATGAAATATCTTCGGTTTCGGCTAGGAACGCAGCACTTTCAGTACCGTGTATTGCCCTTTGGTCTGGCGTCTGCGCCCAGAGTGTTTACCAAATGGCTGGCTGTAGTCGCAGCGTCTCTATGCAGACTGGGAGTGCATGTCTTCCCTTATCTCAATGATTGGCTGGTGAAGAGCACATTGGAGGTGGGTGCTTTGCAGTCCATGCGGATGACTATTCAGGTGCCAGAACTACTGGGGTTCGTGATCAATTATACCAAGTCCCATCTCACCCCAGTTCAAAAATTGGAGTTCATTGGAGCACTGTTGAACACAAAGACAGCTCACGGCGAGGGCAGACAATCTCCTGTCCCTAGTGTCTACGGTTCGAGCGTCTCAACAGATCACGGCTCGGCAGATGTTGAGGCTTTTGGGTCACATGGCCTCCACAGTTCACGTGACTCCCATGGCACGTCTACACATGAGATCAGCTCAGTGGACCCTATCTTCCCAGTGGTATCAAGCTGCGGGCAGTTTAAAGGATGTGATCCAACAGTCCACCGACTTTCGGAATTCTTTGCAGTGGTGGGCGATTCAGACCAGTTTGACCTTGGGACGTCCATTCCAAATTCCTCAGCCACAAAAAGTGCTGATGACGGATGCATCCCTTCTGGGGTGGAGGGGGGGTCATGTAGATGGGCTTAACACTCAAGGAGCTTGGTCCTTCCAGGAAAAAGGTCTGCAGATCACCCTCATAGAATTAAGAGCGATCTAGAATGTCCTAAAGTCTCTCAGAGATCGGCTGTCCAACCAAGTAATCTTAATTCAGACAGACAATCAGGTTGCCATGTACTACACCAACAAGCAGGGGGGCACCGGATCCCGTCCTCTGTGTCAGGAAGCTGTCCAGATGTGGCTTTGGGCACGCCATCATGGCATGTTTCTCCAAGCCACTTATCTGGCAGGCATAAACAACAAGTGTGGGGCACCCCCTCGGTGGATCTTTTTGCCACTCAGATCAATCACAAAGTCCCTCAGTTCTGTTCCAGGCTCCAGGCCCACGATAGACTAGGGTTAGATGCCTTTCTCCTTCATTGGGGGAAGGGCCTGTTGTACGCATATCCTCCCATACCTCTCATGGGGAAGACTTTGCTGAAACTCAAGCAAGACGGCGGAACCATGATCCTGATTGCGCCCTTCTGGCCGCGTCAGATTTGGTTCCCTCTTCTTCTGGAGTTGTCCTCTGAAGAACCATGGAGATTGGAATGTTTTCCAACCCTCATCACTCAGAACGAGGAGTCGCTTCTACATCCCAACCTCCAGTCTCTGGCTCTCACGGCCTGGATGTTGAGGGCTTAGAATTTGCCTCCTTGGGTCTTTCAGAGGGTGTCTCCCG
Source organism: Microcaecilia unicolor (assembly GCF_901765095.1). NCBI lineage: Eukaryota > Metazoa > Chordata > Amphibia > Gymnophiona > Siphonopidae > Microcaecilia > Microcaecilia unicolor. The sequence continues at coordinate 228,785,272 of NC_044032.1, read as the reverse complement.
AGTCTTGCTCGCTTCCAGGAAAGATTCCACAAAGAGGTGTTACTCTTTCAAATGGAGGAGGTTTGCCATCTGGTGTGACAGCAAGGCCCTAGATCCTCTCTCTTGTCCTACACAGACCCTGCTTGAGTACCTTCTATAATTGTCAGAGTCTGGTCTCAAGACCAACTCCGTAAGAGTTCACCTTAGTGCGATTAGTGCCTATCATCGCCGTGTAGAGGGTAAGCCTATCTCTGGACAGCCTTTAGTTGTTTGCTTCATGAGAGGTTTGCTTTTGTCAAATCCCCTGGTCAGACCTCCACCGGTGTCATGGGATCTCAACGTCGTCCTCACCCAGCTGATGAAAGCTCCTTTTGAGCCACTGAATTCCTGCCATCTGATGTACTTGACCTGGAAGGTCATTTTCTTGGTGGCTGTTACTTCAGCTCGTAGAGTCAGTGAGCTTCAGGCCTTAGTAGTTCATGCACCTTATATCAAATTTCATCACAATAGAGTAGTCCTTCGCATGCACCCTAAGTTCCTTCCTAAGGTGGTGTCAGAGTTCCATCTGAACCAATCAATTGTCTTACCAACATTTTTTCCCCATCCTCATACCCGCCCTGCTGAACGTCACTTGCATACATTGGACTGCAAGAGAGCATTGGCCTTCTATCTAGAGTGGACACAGCCCCACAGACAGTCCGCCCAACTGTTTGTTTCTTTCGACCCCGACAGAAGGGGAGTTACTGTCGGGAAATGCACCATTTCAAATTGGCTAGCAGATTGCATTTCCTTCTCTTATGCCTAAGCTGGGCTGACTCTTGAGGGTCATGTCATGGCTCATAGTGTTAGAGCCATGGCAGCGTCAGTGGCTCACTTGAAGTCAGCCACTATTGAAGAGATTTGCAAGGCTGCGACATGGTCATCTGTCCACACATTCACATCTCATTACTGCCTTCAGCAGGACTCCCGACGCGACAGTTGGTTCGGTCAGTCGGTGTTGCAGAATCTGTTTGGGGTCTAGAATCCAACTCCACCCCCCCCCCCCCCCCCCCAGGCCCATTTTTGTTCTGTTCCAGGCTGCGCACTCAGCTGTTTCTTCGTAGGTCAATCTCTGTTATGTCCTCACCGTTGCGAGGCCCAATTGACCTTTCTTTGTTGTTTTGCTTGTCTTCGGAGAAAGAGAAGTTACTTACCTGTAGCAGGTATTCTCCGAGGACAGCAGGCTGATTGTTCTCAGCAACCCGCCCACCTCGCCTCTGGAGTTGTTTTATTCTTTATTTGCTTTTAATATAACTGAGGCGGGAACAGACGCGCGCGGGCGGGAAGATGGCCGCGCATGCGCAGTGCGTCCGTCCCGCGCTTTGCTGGCCCACATGTGAGAACAATCAGCTTGCTGTCCTCGGAGAATACCTGCTACAGGTAAGTAACTTTGCTTAATCTACTTTAGATGTTAATAAATTTTTAAAAAATGGAAAATCGTGACACCTTTTTATTGGACTAACTTAAAAACATTTTTGTCTAGCTTTCAGAGGCCAAAACCTCCATCAAGAAAAGAGTATACTGTACAATTAAGTTAATCCAATAAAACGTTAGTACCTTATTTTCCTTTTTTTTTTGTTTTGTTTCTTTATTTGAAATATGGTTAGAGTATGTCAATTTTTGAAATTTACACCTGCTCGCTTTTATAATTTTCACAGTACAGGGGAACATGCATCACTGCTTCTCTTTATCTAGTTGTTGCATTGTGTGCAGTGTTTGGCTTCTTGATCTTCAATTTAATTTTTGTCTACATATTTCTATCTTTAGTTTGTGATTACTTAGACTTGGTGAGGTTTTACGCGTGTGCAAGAGATCGGGTGTTCTTTTAGCACTGAATGTCTGTGTAGGATGAATTTGTAGTTATTAGGTTTGTTTAGTTTTCCAGTAGATGCACTGATATTTTAGTAGGGAAACCAAACGAAGCAGATATATATGTGGAAAACAATATTTAATGGATACAAGTCAATAAAATTAGCAAGCCCGACACAGGCCGTGTTTCGCCCCACTGGGCTGCATCAGGGGCTACAAAACAAACAATCATATAACAATTAAAACAAGTATAAAAGCAAATAAAAATAAAATAATCATTTCATTCCATTATCATAATGACATGCTCGGCTGATAGTCATAGAACACCATCTATATATATAAAAGGCAACCCCAACGTTCTATGAAGCCTCCAGCCGGAAGTGTGAAGCGCCAGAGATATCCGGTTTCCCCATGAGTCAAGGAAAACAGCACAGCACGAAATCCCTCTCTCTGTAACAGTGAAGGACTCAGAGGGGGGAGGAGAGAAATGCCCTCACTCTCTCCCTAACACAAACACAGCACAGCAGGAAACTTAACACTGAAGGACTGGACTCGGAGGGGGGAGGGGAGGGGGAGGGAGAGAGGGCAGAGGGCAGGGACACTCCCACATGCACACTCTGAAGAAAACCTTGCTAGCCCCCCCCCCCCCCCCCCCCCCCCCCCGTTTCATTTGCATCAGAAACGGGGCTTTTTTACTAGTGATAATATATTTCGATATACAAAAAAATAAATAAATTAAAATATCCAAATGATATTACGACATAATTACACAAATTAAATGATAGACATGAATTAAACAATATTAATCAATAGCATACCATTCACAAACAAACAATATATATATATATATATATATATATATATATATTAATAAACAAATATGGAATGAAATATGTATTATAATAATAAATATTAATCAAAAATTACATAATATGTTACACATCTAAAACAGTAAATTAGATAAGTTAAAACCAATGAAATATATGCTGCGTTTATGTTTGAAATAGATTGTGCAACAGATAGGTAACCTATATTATTGGATTTTATCACCAATTGTAATTAGTTATTTATTCATTTTAACTAGCCGTTAAGCCCGTTAAAACGGGCGAGATTTCCAGCTACCCTCCTCGCCGCCGCTCCCTCCCCCCTCTGTGCCGGGCCCCCAGCACTGACCTGACAGCGCTTCTCACCTCCGTGTGAAAGTGCTGCAGGCAGCAGCAGATCTCTGTTGCTGCCTGCAGCGCTTTCACACGGATGTGAGAGGCGCTGTCAGGTCAGTGCAGGGGGCCCGATACGGGGGGGGGGGGGCGGGAGCGGCGGCGGGGGGGGGGAGGGTGAAGGTTGGTGCGTGCGATGTTCGTTTGCAGGCTCCAGCGGCAGCGTCCGACAGTCCGACTCTGTTTCCCTCTCTGTTCCGCCCTCTGACGTCATCACGTCTTGACGCGAGGGCGGGACAGAGAGGGAAGTCTCTACTGCGCATTTGCAGGTGAGTCGGTCACTTGCCATTTATATGTTTGATTTGCTTATGATTTATTTATTTAATAATTTATATATCTAATCTTTGAATCAGGTTAGTTTAATAGAGAATGCACACGTGTGTATGTGTGTGTGTGTATATATATATATATATATATATATATATATATATATATGTGTGTGTATATATAGAGGGAGAGATGATTCGAATTTGGATGCTTGTCTATGATTTTGATAATCCTTAGCATTTTTGTTTCAATAAATTTTTTTAAATAATCTTTTAAAACTTTTTAACTTTTAATTGTAATCTTATTTTTTATTATTAATTTATTTTTTTTACATCTTTTTCTACTATTTATTATTTAATATTCTTTAGATACTCAAGTGGAGATTATATAATCATACAGATATTTATTAGGTATGTGTCAAATCTATGTCAAGCATAAACGCAGCATATATTTCATTGGTTTTAACTTACCTAATTTACTGTTTTATATGTGTAACATATTATGTAATTTTTTATAATTATTATTATAATACATATTTCATTCCATATTTGTTTATTAATATACACACACACATATATATATATATATATATATATATATATATATATTGTTTGTGAATGGTATGTTATTGATTAATATTGTTTAATTCATGTCTATCATTTAATTTGTGTAATTAAGTACGTCGTAATATCATTTGGATATTTTAATTAATTTATTTTTTTTTTATATCGAATTATATTATCATGGTGTTCTATGACTATCAGCCGAGCATGTAATTATGATAATGGAATGAAATGATTATTTTATTTTTATTTGCTTTTATACTTGTTTTAATTGTTATATGATTGTTTGTTTTGTAGCCCCTGATGCAGCCCAGTGGGGCGAAACACGGCCTGTGTCGGGCTTGCTAATTTTATTGACTTGTATCCATTAAATATTGTTTTCCACATATATATCTGCTTCGTTTGGTTTCCATCTTGGAGTTTGCAGATCGATTACCCTGCTGTTTTCTTGGACCATCCCTGATATTTTAGTATCCACTTCAGTGTTTACAGTGCTGGTTTCGGTATCTCTGCCAGCAAAGGTATTATTTTTAATGCTGGGAGAAGGGGGAATATGTTGCTCTCTCAGTCCACCTCTGGGATCTCCAAAAATTGGAGGGCTGGTTACGCCCTTAGCAAGAGGTACCAGATTACTTCTAGATCCTCTCAGCCTTTACTTTTAGCCTGTTTAGAGAACATCTAGCATTTACCTAGTGCAGAGTCCTTTTCTCACCAGCTGCAGTTCTCTCAAGCAGGTCATGTTAGCCTAAAAAAAACCTTACACTGCATCTGTTTAGTGCCACTGAATGATACATAATATGTTCCCTAAATCTGCCATTGTTTTCCCAAACAGAATCTGTATTTCTTAATTATATTTGATCCCCATCGTTCCTGTTCTTGCTGAGTCTTGGTTCAGAATGGTGCCAGTGACCCCTAAAGATAGATTCACAATACTTTCACTAGGAGTCATGTTTCTGTGTAAGCCTTATACAGAAGCAAGACTCCCAGTGGTAGTACCACAAGACTAACACTAGGGACCAGGTATTTGTTAAAGTAGACCCGGGGGATCTGGGACCTTAACTTATGAGGCCGATTTTGTATTATGGCGGGAGGTTCAGGTTCGGAATCTTGTATGGGGGGGCTTTTATTTGGAGGGAGGCTTCAGGAAGGAGTTTGGCTTGGGCTGGGGAGGCGGGGGCACCTCGTGGGTGCTATGAATGGCCTTTTAAGATGTGACCCAAGAACATTGGGCTATGGCTTTTTGGCCTGATGCTCCTGGGATGGTAAAATAGCCCTAGCTTTTTTCTGGGGTTATTTTTCCAGCTCCAGCTATAATGTGTTATAGAACTTATGTACAATGAAGTGTTTTGCACCTCATTATATACCACAGGCTAACCTAAATAATGCTGGATTACGGCATTGAAACCAACATAAGAGTCCTTTAAAAAAAATTATTCTTTATTACAAACCACAAAAATCAACAAATTGAAACAACACAGAAAACCATTAGCGCTATACAGATCATACACACCTTATGGTAATTTTCCATGTGATACCCCCTCCCTTTTTATTAGAGCCCTTAATAAGCCAAATGCAGCTTGATAACAACCCCACTAGGTATTGATAAAGGGAATTAAAGTGGTTATAGTTGCAACTTTCTACCCAAACTGCTACCTTATACCAAATGAAATCTCTAGGTCATGGACTATTAAATGTATTAATTCGTTTTTTGACTTTTAGGAAATGGACTTCATCCACAGTCTTCCATATCAGTACCAAAATTGTGGAAGTTGTTCCAAGTTCAAATCCATGTTCTCAGGCAGACATGGAGGAACTCTGTCTTCTGCAGAATGATTGGAAGGAAGAGTACACCCACATTGACAGATTCATATTTGGTGCCACGGAACGTGAAGCAAAAGCTTATGGTATTGTAGTGTTTTTTATGCTGAAAAGATAATGAATCAGGTTTCTGATACTTTTAGTGAATTTCATTTTTTTCCATTTGCTTAGACTGTAGTATACCTCAGAAGGCTAATTTTATATAGAACCTAGAACTCAGGATTGAGAGATCCAGGTCAGAATGTAGATACTTTTGTAACATACATGTAGGAGTGCACATTTAGGTGGTGGCTACAACAGCAGGGACATCCACTTTGCAATTATCAATGTGGGAATGTTTAAAGCAGGTTATTTGAGCAGATGTCTCCTGAATCCGGGAGAATGGGAACTCTCCAGGTCAGCGTTTTGGCTGATAGAAGCCAAGTGGGGGACACCGGGTTTGGATCTCATGGTGACCCGTCTCAACACCAAAGCCCTGCGGCTTTTCAACAGAAAGTGGGATCATGGATCAGAAGCTATAGATGCTCTGATCCAGTCATGGACAAGCACTCTCCTGCTTTGTCTTCCCTCCTTGGTCCATGCTGGACAGGGTGCTGCAACAGATTCTCTGCCATCCAGGTCGGGTGATTCTGGTGGCACCCAATTGGCCTCGGAGGCCGTAGTAAGTGGACCTGGTTCTGTTACAAGTAGATGAACCTCTTCGGTTGCCTCCCTCTCCTGGCCTTCTAAGGCAAAGCCTAATTCAGATGGAGGATCCCTTCCATTATGGTCTTACAACTTGGCTGTTGAGCAGGCAAAGATGAGGAAGAAAGGGTGTGTCGGACGTCAATGCTATGCTGTTACAGGCGAAGAAGCATTCGACCTTGGCGGCTTATGCACGATTGTGGAGGCTTTTTGAGTTGTATGCTGAGTGGGCTTTAGACCCGCTTCATTCTTCCCTTCCCCAAATTTTAGCCTTCCTGCAGGTTGGCTTGGAGAAAGATTTTGTAGTTCTCTGCGGGTTCAAGTGGCAGCTTTGGCCTGTTTCAGGGGCTGGATTCTTGGTTCTTTATTGCCTCATCCAGATGTCGTCTTGTTTTTTTTAAATGTGCCTGGAATGGAATCTGGTTCTGTGGGCGCTTCAGAAGGCTCTGTTTGATCCCTTACATCAGGCATCTTTGAAGGATTTGACCTTCAAATCAGTTTTTATGGTGGCTGTGTCATCAGCGTTCAGTGTGTCGGAGTTACAGGTGTTGTCTTGTTGGGACCCATTTTTGCATTTTTCCTCCGAAAGGGTTACACTCAGGACTGTTCCCTCCTTTCTTCCGAAGGTGGTGTCATCCTTTCACCTTAATCAACCATTGTTTCTTCACGCCTTTTGGAAGGACTTGTACCCGTGGGAGTTTGGCTTCTGGATTTGCGTCAGTTCCTTCTTCACTATCTAGACTCGACCAATGGCTTTTGGAGGTCTGACCACCTGTTCATCCTTCATGCCAGCCCTTGCAGGGGCGGGCAGCGGCTTCTAAGGCAACTATCGCTCGCTGGTTTAAGGAAACGATAGTCGCAGCATATCTGGCAGCTGGGAAGTCCGTTCTTTTGTGGCTGTGGGCGCATAGTACTCAGACGGTGGCTACCTCCTGGGCAGAGATGCGGCTGGTTTCTTAGGATGAAATTTGTAGAGCGCTGACATGGTCGTCCCTGCGTACCTTTTCCAGGCATTATCATCTGGATGTCACAGCTCATGCCAATGCAGGGTTTGGGATGTTGCTCCTTTATTTGGGTGCATCGATTTCCCACCCTAGTTTGGACTGATTGGGTACATCCTACTAGTCAGTGGATTCATCTGCTGCTGGTGCCAAGGAATGTAAAATTATGTCATACCAGATAATTTTCTTTCCTTTAGATGCAGCAGATGAGTCCAGGGGCCCTCCCTTAGTTTTCGGCGATGTTGGTTTTGTTGTTGTTGCTCAGTTATTGTTCTTCACGTCAAAATTTCAGTGGATATTGGTTACTGTGAGAAAGGAGAATTTGGTGGTTTTTGCTTCCTTCGTTTTCCTTCTGCTTTGTTAGGAGAAATACTAACTAGCCAGGAGCTATCCGTCCCATGAGGCACTTCAGTTCAGTGTTTCTTATCTCCGCCTGCTGGTAGATGGTCACAACCCACTAGTCACTGGATTCATCTGCTGCGTTTTTAAAGGAAAGAAAATTATCTGATAAGACATAATTTTACAATCTGTACTGAACAGGTGAATAGAGGGTTATAGTAATAAAACCTTTCTCCAATGACAAGCAGATCATAATCTGATATATCTGATTTTGTCAACGGATCCTGGTGCAGAGATGCTTCCCAACTTAATTTCTAGAAGCCTTTGGACGTGTGCCTCTGCACATTTATGTGCTTTCCCACCTATGTTCGATGTGTGGGACCAGGGCAGTCTTTTCTCATTGCAGAGGAGCAAGGACATGATCTTCTTCCTGTCCCCTCAACTCATGTCTTTGAACTTTTTTTGAGTAATTTTTGCTATTTTTCTGCTGCTTTCAGTGTGTAGGGTTTCCCCAGGTTTTCCACCCTTCCCTTAGTTTCTCAGTTTTTTCATCATTTTCAAGTTCTTTTTATTTTCTGCCTCGAACACCCTGGTCAGCTACCTTTTTTCCACAATTCAATTATTTGATTTCACCTTGGCTATCTTTCCTGATATGTCCCAGAAAATTCCCAGTGGTTTTAAAAGTGGCTTCTGGTGTGACAGGACCATATCCTTAATACACCCATAATTAGTGGTTGTCATGTCTGGGGCCTGATCATAATCCTTCTTGTAAACTGTGTTCACAGATGGCAACAAGAAATATTCAAAGTCATGAGAAGTAGTGTAAAAAGATTTTTGGGATGGAGAAGTCCTGTCTATTGACTTTGGCATTAGAGGTGTTGATCTCAATGGCTCTGGGAGAAGCATAAGGCACTGAGGGATGTTGAACCTAATGGCTTTGGGAGAAGCATAAGGCACTTGGGGGCACATCAACTTTGAGGAGGTCTTCACCTGTCTTGTTGGTAGTGGATAATCAGGTTCGAGCATCTTTGGACCCTGCCCTGAGGACACAAGGATTCAACGTCATCTTCATCGACACTGAGGAGCATCAGTGTTGGGTGAAGATCAGTAAGCATCGACATTGATCCCCTTTGAGGCATGGAGTCAGGAGCACCAGGCATTGACAACCTCCATACCGAAGAAACATCTGCGCTGAGAGGGTTTATTCTGGTCTCAAAAAGGTGTTACATTAGTCCTGTGTATCCAGAAGTCTTCTAGTTACAAGCCCCCCCCCCCCCCCCAAACAAACTCTTAATCCTTATTCCAAATTCTTTATTTAATCCAATTGATACAAAATAAAAATTCAGTCACAGTTGTGTTAAAATGGATTAGGGATACTGCATATACAGATTGAGTTTGTGTCTGTGATAAGCCTCTCTCCAGAGAGTAGGAACTGTCAGTGCCTGGTAATTTGGATACTGAAATCAACAGGCAGAGTAGCAGTACAGGTAATCATAAGCAACCACGCAGAGGTGAAAAATCACTATACTTTTCTACCCTGAGAAGGTAAAAAACAAGCAGCAGTTTACTGAGTCAACATGGAGAGTTCATGCTGTCTGTATGTTGGATCAAAGACCTAGGTACAGCTTCCTGTTCTCTCACAGAGAGCAATCAGAGGGAAGGGGAATTCTGCTTCTCCTAGCATGCCTAGAGGCAAGCAGTAACAAAGGTCTAAAACACACTGAGTGCTGAATAGAGGTGTTAACAAAGGCTAATCAGAAAGGACTGCAGAAATGCAGAGACCTGGTCCATACAAGCATCTTAATAATATATAGACAGGTAATCTGATATACTCAGACAACACAAGCTGCCCCGTGTAATGGGAGCAGAACAGGTTTGCTCCCCCTCCAAGGAATCGGAACAGCCGCACCAGCCGCCTTCAACCCAGGACCGGGCCATTGATTCAACCCTTATACCTTCTGAAGAACTGAACAACACCGGCTGGGCCACAGCCTTTACCAGTGGCTGACCTCAAGGAGTGAATCCAAGCGTTCCTCTAAAAGGAGATGGTGCGTTTTCTCATTCAGTGTGAGACTAAGGCTTTGAGGGCTTCAATGCTGGGCCCAATGGAATTATAGCCTGTTTTGGAGGTCCATGCTCTGCCTGTGGACTGTGCACCAGCATCAATGTATTGAAGGACACTGGAGTTAGTACTGGTCAAGGTGATCTGATTTATGATTTATTCAAACTTGATATACTGCCAAATCTACAAAGTCAAGGTGGTTTACATCATGCAAGTTTGTGTCAGTACCCAGTCCTTCGGAGGGAGGAAGCTTCCTCATGGCCCAGGAGAACCCCCGTTCTTCAGCGTTCCTGCTCTTAGCCTGGCCATCAGCTCAGTTGACTGAGGCAGACATAGACTGGGATGTCCTTGGAGGACTATTTTCTTGAGTCTGATTTGGACTGCTGGGAGTCTGACCCGGAACCAGATGTCCTCTTAGAAGAGAGGTCCCTCGGTATCCCATCAGATCCATCTCACCCCGAGAGAAGAAAATATCCCCCTGCAGAACTCACCTTCATCTCTTTTGTATGGGAGATGACTCAGTCCATCTAGTTTCAGTTAGATGTTGATGATGAGACCAGGGCTAAGATATTGGATATGCTAGACTTTGATGCCCCTCTGAAAGGAAGCTGCAATAGTGTCCATGCACAGGATACTTCAGTCTGTACAGATGAAGCAGTGGGAGACCCACATCTCTGTACAGCTCATTCATAAGAAGGCTAACTCTATATAGAGTCCCGAAGGCCCCCAGAATTGAGAAGCTTCAGCTTCCTCACCATTCTGTGATGGTAAAATCTGCTGTCAAAAAGCCAAAAGCTCTAGGGCTCACTCTTCAGTGTCCTCACAGTGTCCTCATCTTTGTAACTTTGGATTTTAGGTAGGAACAAAATCCAAAGTAAAAACTTGGTTGTGTGAACAAGCTTTCCCTTCCTTGTTTTGATTTATAGGTGGGGGGGGGGGGGCGTTATTTTGGTGGTTTTGGATCTGTATTGAGTCTCTCATGAGAGACTCCTTAGATAGTGAAAGAGTCGTGTAATAGGAGGCAATGAACTTCTATGAATTCGAAACTGGCTAAAAGAGGCAGGAAACAAATGATTAGTTTTCCACATGTAAAAGGGTCAGTAGTAGAGTTGCCTCAAGGACCTGTACTGGTACATGTGCTATATAATTTATTTATAAATGATCTTTCCTAGGAGTGATGGGTAATTAAAAATATATCTAATGAATCCTCTAAGTTGATAAGTTACTAAGGAAAGCAATACAGAGAAAATAAATTCAGCAAACATAAATAAAACCTAACTATTTAGATGTGCAGCTGGGGTTTATTGAAAAATTTTAGATGTTTATTGTTACTGTAAGTGCAAAGTTTAGATATCAACTTCCTGCATAGCCTTTTGAAAATTGAGCCCATTATGGAGATTATTCTATAAACTGGCACCTAGACCTATGTGCCACTTATGCCAGGTCATAGGTGCCAACAACTGATAGTTTATGCACAAATGTGCACTAGGCGCTATTCTATAAGATAGTGCCTAAGTGCTATAGAGGCAGGTTTTAGAAAGGATGACCAACTCAGAATATGGACGTCCATTTCTTATGTATTTTAGAATAGGATCTGCTGATATACAGCCTGTTCTAAAATACATGAGAAATGGACATCCATATGCTGGAGATGTCCAGTGAACATCCATTTTACAAACTGAAATGTCCAAATTATGAATGGAGAATAACAAGGGACATGGGCATCTTTGTGGCAGCATAGAAACGTCCATGTTATAAAACGGCCATATAGCCATCTGTGAAGAACAGGGGGGTAGCCTAATGGTTACATAAGTACATAAGTACATAAGTAGTGCCATACTGGGAAAGACCAAAGGTCCATCTAGCCCAGCATCCTGTCACCGACAGTGGCCAATCCAGGTCTAGGGCACCTGGC